>NC_133654.1:101761510-102069940 GCF_009905375.1 Apium graveolens
TTGACATCTTCTTATCTTCTCCAACAATGCTGGATGAAACATAATAGCATGACACATCTCTTCCACTCCTCCGCAAACACAAAGTTCCAAATGAAATTCCTTAATCTCCTTAAATAATTTTTTTGACATTTTCATTATATTCAACTTCCCCTTCCTACTCAAGGAATCAGCTACCACACTGCTTTTCTCGGGTGATAATGTATTGAGCAATCATAATCCTTAATCAGTTCTAACCATCTCCATTGCCTCATGTTAAGTTCTTTTTGAGTAAATATATACTTTATGATTTTATGATCCGTGTAAAATTTATATCTTTCTCTATATAAATAATGTATCCACATCTTGCGTGCAAATATAATGGCTTCTAATTCTAAATCATGAGTAGGATTCTTCTGTTCATGAGGTTTAAGCTATCTTGATGCATATACAATCACCTTGTTGTGTTGCATTAGCATACAGCTCAATCCTTTATGTGAAGCATCGCTATATATCACAAAATCTCCTTATTATCTAGTAGGACTAATACCAGAGCTGAAACTAACTTCTTCTTTAACTCTTGAAAACATCCGTCACATTCTACATTCCATTCAAACTTCTGATTCTTCCTTATCAACTTAATCAGTGGTGTGGCGATCCTTGAGAAATCATTTACAAATATTCTATAATATCTAGCCAATCCTAGAAAACTTCTCACTTCCGTAAGCATCCTTAGTCTTTCCAACTCATGACCGCTTCAATCTTTGCGGAATCTACCCTAATTCCTTCACTTCCAATTATATGCCCTAAAAATTGAACTTCTTTTAATCCAAATTCACATTTTGAAATTTTTGCATATAACTTCTCATGCCTGAGAATTTCCAATGCTATCCATAAATGTTGCTCATGTTCTTCTTCTAACTTGGGATATATTAGAATATCATCGATGAATACCACCATAAACTTATCTAAGTATTTCTTAGAAACTCGATTCATCACATCCATGAAGTTTCAGGGGCGTTGGTTAATGCGAAAGGCATTACTAAAAACTCATAATATTTATATCTTGTTCTAAATGTCGCCTTCGAGATATCTTCTGCTTTTATCTTCAACTGATGGTACCCTGATCTCAAATCAATCTTGGAGAAACATTTGGCTCCTTTCAGTTGGTCAAATAGATCTTATATCCTTGTAAACGGGTAACGGTTCTTAATCTTCATCTTATTTAACTCCTGATAATCTATACATAATCTCATACTTCCGTCTATTTTCATTACGAATAAAACTTCCGCTCTCCATGATGACATACCTGGCCTTATAACTCCTTTATCCAAAAGTTCCTGTAACTGACTCACTAGCTCTTTCATTTCTGTTGGTTCCATTCTATACGGTGACTTCGAAACTGGTTCTGTTCCTGGAGTGAGGTCAATCTCGAATCAATTTGTCGATCTGGCGGTAATCCTGGTAACTCTTCCGGAAACACGTCAGAAAACTTCTTAACCACTGGGATTTCGTCTATGCTAGGAACTTCCTTCTTTGTATCCACTATATAAGCTAGAAATGCTTCGCAACCTTTCCTAAGCAACTTTTTAGCTTGGACAATTGTGGGGAATGATTGCCCTTGCCTCTGACCTCTAAATATCACCTTTTTTCCACTATCCGCTCTTAAATAAACCTTTTTAGATCTACAGTCTATCTGAGCATTATTATTTCCTGACTAATCCATTCCTAATATTATATCAAATTCCCCTAACTTGAAGAGTATCAAGTTAATTGAGAGCTTATTCCCGGAGATATCAATCTCACATTTTGGGCGAGATTGACTTACATGTATCTTCTCCTCATTAGCAATTAACATATTTATTACTTCACTCATAGTCCTTCTATCACATCTTAGTCTATCAACACAAGTTTCAGATATAAAAGGCATTGTAGCTCTTGAATCAATCAATACCTTAGCTTCAATATTATTCACCGAAAGTTTACGTGCTATTACTTTTGAGTTCTGAACTGCATCCTTCATTTTCAATTCAAAAGTCCTTGCTAATGTTTGTGGAACTGTTTCATATGGTGGAGGTAAATCCAATACCTCAGCTGCTACAGTCGAACTGGTAGTTGTTACGCTCATCATACTCCTGATTAGTCTTGGCGACTTGCATTCTCTTGAAACGTGTCCTAGCTTCCCACACTTGAAGCATGTAACTCCCGGCTTCTGAGATTTACATTCATTAGCGAAATGACCCTTCTGATTGCATCGATATCATTTCACATTAATCTTATTGCACACTCCTTGATGCTACTTTCCACAATGCTTACACTCAACCCTTGGTGGTCTACTCTCCCTTACTTGGCCCTGATTTTGCTGGTAACTCCCTTGATTGTCTGGTCTTCTATTCATCTCTCCTTTCCTTTAAGAATTACCACTCTTATGGAACTCGAGTCTCTTTACATCCCTATCTTGCGGATTCCAGGATCCTGATTTATCTCTGTGAAAAGACACCTTCCTTTTCTTGTTATCTCTATCCTTCCTGGATTGAACTCCGTTACTCACAATCAAAGTTGCTTTCTTCACTAATCCTGCATAAGTATTAATCTAAAACATTGTTACCTTATCTCAAATCAAATATTCAAGGCCCTGTTGAAACCTCTTGGCCTTCTCTTTCTTAGTATTTACATACTTCATCACGAATCTCGACAACTCCGTAAACTTCTTCTCATATTGCAAGACAGTCATACCCCTTGCTTCAATTCCAGAAATTTTAACTCCATTTGATTCTGCATATACTTAGGATATTACTTTTTCAGAAATAGTTCCTTGAATCTCTTTCAAGCAATTGTTTGAGTTTCCTCCAAAGCTCGCATTGAATCCCATCAATAGATAACTTCACCTTACATAAAATAACTAGCATACAACGTATTTTGTTCTTCTCCTAGTTGAACTAACTCAAACGCTCTTTCCATCTCTCTTATCCATGTGTTGGCTATGACTAGATCAGTAGTACCATGAAAGGCAGAAGGGTTCACATTCTGAAAAGCTTTAAAAGTCACAATTGGTTGTGGATGTACCGGTGGATCTTGTTGATGTTGGTGTTGATCATGATTCTCTGGGATTCGAAATTGTTGTTGTTGAAATTTTTGTTGAAGAGTTTATTATTGATGAGCTATTACATTGGTTTGTTGTTGCAGGGTGTCCAATATTCGAAGTATATTGGGGTATGTTGTGGTTGTAGTAGAGGTACTGGTCTGCTTCGTCTTTTTAGGTGGTATGTTTCTGAAATAGAAGTTGTATCAAGATAATTGTGAATATTTCAGATATTTTAAAGTTAGGGTGTTCCAAGGTTAAGGTGATCACATACATTCAGATTTAAAATTATTAACAGCAAGGGTTATGCATAGTTCTAAATATAGAAGCAAAAGAGAACTGAAATTAAAATAGAACGATAGTGCATAACTGAGAACAGAGTTAGGTTACATCACAACTGAATGGAGTCTGAATTAAAAAGACAACATCATAGTTTTAAAGATATAATAACATAGAAGGTAGCCAACCTGGAAAAGGAAATAGGAATGTCGCTCCTAGCTTCGGCCTACTGGTCATCCTCCTAAGACTCCTCGTTATCATCTCGAGCTATTGGGGTCTCCTCCCACTACCCCCTTGAAGTACCTTCCCAACACCCTGGAGTTCACCCGCTACCATCTGGATGGTATACTGGCTATTGCGGTTGTGGTGTGCTGGCATTTCCCTGAGCTTAGCATTAACAAACTGGATCAAGGACTCAAGTATCGCAATCAGCTGTGCCTTAGGTTCCTCCCTAAGTCGTAGATCATCTTGAAAAGCTACATCCACTCACTCCATCATCTAGTGATACTTACCTTGGAGCCTATAACACTTAAACCTCAAATCAGCATACACAGAGAAGGCAATAGTATCGATCGACGCAGAAGAAGAGGACGAATACATCAGTTGCTGAAAAACAATATATATATGTGTGTATATATTCACGGAAGGAATATTAACGACTTACTCTTATAATATCTACCTACACTCTCATATATTCTATGTATATATATCCTATAACCTATTTGGACTGTTAAGGGACTCTAAACCCTAGCTCTGATACCAAAACCTGTCATAACCCGAAAATATAACCAAAAGATAACAATTGATAGATATATATTACAAAAGGTTTGATTACAAAATAATCCAACATTGCAAAGGTTTAGTGTTTGAATAGGCCAACACTAACAACTATTACAACTTCATACAAGGCTATCGATCCTCACACGAACACTGGCTAAACTACTTGAGCTCTCAAATAAGCCTCATTATCTCCATTGGTAGACTTATGAGTAGTCTGCTAGAATCTAACCATATTTGCTAGCTGAAATGACATTGGTAAATAGTAAGAAATGAGTCAAATGTTCAGCAAGAGATATAATGGAACATAAATTAACAATATCACAAGTCATAATTTAAAATGGGTAGATGCGTCATTATTCACGTCAAAAACATTTTTAAATCAAATCATTTCTCAAAAATCATTTTATGACGCTACGGATTACAGCCGGTGATCAGCTGCGAATTAATCCCTGAACCTTGCCGGGTTCTAACAAATTTTGATTTGGATCCCTAGGCATCTTTTAAGCCTAATGTAACAGGTGTGAAAGGGACTTGTGTCTTAGATATTCCACTAATATCAAGAAAACATTCATTTGTTTGACAACCTCTTTTAAGCAAGTATATTTTTGTAAAATTAATGCTAGGGGTGATTTTCCAAAGATTCTAAGTAAGGATATCGATTATTCCATTTTCAAGGGATTCTAGAAAAAAGAATTATGATCAAAAGTAAAAGGATTAGAATTACGAGGTTCTTATCAGGAATAAATTATCATCTCACTAGTGGGGGTCATCAAGGATAAAAGATCAATCATTCAAGAGTAGAAATAGCCAATCATGGGATATCGCATAATTCACAAGATCAAGAATCATAATCATGGTATCATAAGGTTCAATGACTAAAGAAGAAAGTATTGAAAAAACATAACTATTATCAATAGGTCAAGGCAAAACAGTTGCACAAAATGAGTTTTAAAAGAAGGGGAGAAACACTTGCCTCTCCTAAAAGTCCTTAATAGATCTTATAGCAACCTTGAACCCACTTACTCGACTTTGATGGCAAGAGTCTTTACGGTACTCTCTCTTGGACCTACACATATGATAAATCTCATTACCAAATGTCATATACACAAACTCGAATGACTCTTTATAATTATACTAGTATACAACTCGACTCCAAGGCAACATATAGGTTTTATGCTCAGGACTATACTTTATTATCATGCATTATCATGCAACTCTTCATATAGATACTTATACACATTAGTGCACATAATTACATATAAACAGGTAGCAACTTGTCATTTATTCCATATAAATACATAAGTATCGAATGATCTCAAGACACTCTACCCTTGATCACTTGACCTCCTTACACCATATTTATGATCACTAAAACTCTATAAACCCTAGTACTAAAAACCTAATTCACTTGATTCCTCTTAGCACATTACCTTCTACTGATATTTTCCTATCTTAAAAATATAAAGACACACCTAGGCCTCACATAAAGACACACCATATTTAGCACATTTACTCACTACTCGCACTACATTAACCCTTTTCTCCTTGGCTCCATTCGAATTGAACCAACTCCAAAACAAGGATAACCAAAACTAATACACTAACCACTTGGATCTTCCTGTTAACTACCTATGAGATCATTCCATACTCCAAAATTACCACAATTAAATAGTATATAAACATAACTAAGCATACATAGCACTTTATCACATTTTCGAATTAATTATGCACAAATTCGAGTATAATCATCAAGATAAAATTATATTGTCAACTAAATAAGCTCACTTAACAACTTAACATACTTGTTTTAGAGAAAAAATATAGTGCATGCAAATCGAATTTGAAGCCAAAACATATGTATTTAACCATAGAATAACTAGTCTGAAGGATACGCTATTAGCACTTCAAAATTTGCTACTATAATCAACATGCAAGCATTCATACAACTATATCTCAAGTAAAACATGACATGCAAGAGTTTCAAATGAACATGCATGACTAGAACTATAGAAATCAATGACATGCAAAGGCTAAAACCAAGATATATACCTTGAAACCTTGATTCTAGCACTTAAACTTTTGAATACAAACAAAGAAACCAAAAATTGGTTCCATTCGGCTCCTAAAAAGCCATTACCGAATGGAGAGGAGAAAAATGGTGGGAGTCTAACACGTAACCAACTAGAACCATCTCCAAAAATGATGTAACCCATGGCTTGGACCTTATATTTATAAGAATCAAGGTCTTCCACTTGAGCTTTAAAAATACTAGACATGCAACAATCAATCACTCAAATTTCATCACAAAACATATAAAAATGCATCAAAAAAAGTTAAGAGGGTTAGATTACACTGAGATCTTGAGAAATTGGATGAAAAATGAGGATGTGTGTGTGTGTTTCGGCCGAGAGGAGAGAAGTGAGGTGAGTGGAGAAATGTAGGAAAGATATGATCACCTCTTGTCCAAATTGTGAGTTAATGTGTTTGTTTTTTGTAGTGGAATGAGGAAATGACTTACTTGCCCTTCTAGGAGAACTACCAAGGTTTGCATGCAAGGTTATGCTTGTAATTTGGCTAGTAAAACATGTGTTAGTGGGGTTAGAATTGACTATTATGTCCCTCTATCCTCTTGAATGTTCAAATGAATGCAAGCGTACATTAGTAATCAACTAATTATTATCAAATTAAAAAATATCATTTAAAAGAATAATTTCTATAAATAAAAATATGATTACATCAATTATAAAAATTATACCATAAAATAGCTTAGAAATTTTATGAAACTACTTTTATAATTTTAAATGAAAAATATATTTTGAAAACAAATTCCATCATCAACTAATATCTTTAAAATCACACAAAAAATTTCAAATAAACCACTCCATTTATCGGTTCATAATATTCTGTTGTACTAGCCACATAAACACATAATCGTCACGTATTCGTGCAAATATTTAATAATTTTACATTCAAATATTTATATACGACTTAATTAAGAATAACCAAATACCGGTTGTTACAATATTTTTTGGGAAGGACTGTTTACAGAGTTTATGTGTTAGAGCAAAAGAAGATAATGTAGAGCATATATGTGACATTTTATGATGATAAGTATCCAGTCTTCGAATACCTTGATGAAAATCAAGTTGAATCTTTAAAATTTGATAATCTCGACCTTGACAGTAATTCTGAAGAATAAGTTGAAAATAATGTAGATAATAGAGAAGAAAATGAAACTAGTGAACCAGTAAATTCTGAAAATGAGAATTCATCTCAAGTACGAAGCTCACCTGAATTTGATAGCAGAAACTCAGGGCGAGAAAGAGATGATGGTTCTGCAAATCATGCTTATGATGAAAAAATGAATACAACTCTAGTCATCAAATTATCACACCAGAAAATGGGATAAGAGTCACACAAGGATACTATAATTTGTGATCCTAATGTTGGTGTGAGGACTAGAAGTGATGCATGTTATTTGTCTCAAATTGAGCCTAAGAAAACTATAAAATCTCTACTTGATCCTGACTGGATAACTGCTATAAAAGAAGAGCTAAATCAATTTGAAAGAAAAAAAGTTTGGGAATTGGTTCCTGCAACAAGAAACAGAATCATCAATAGAAAAAAGTGGGTATATAAGAACAAAATGGATGAAAATGGTGTTGTAATAAGAAATAATGCAAGACTGCTTGCCAAAGCCAACTCAGCAAAAGAAGGGATTGACTATGATGAAACATTTGCTCCAGTTGCAAGACTTGAAGCAATAAACATTTTCCTTGTATTTGATGCACACTCAAATTTTAAGGTGTATTAAACGGATGTGAAAAGTGCATTCCTTAATAGTGAACTAGAAGAATAAGTCTATGTGCAACAGCCTCCTCACTTTGAAGATCTAGAATTTCCATATTTTATTTACAGACTGTTAAAGGCTCTCTATGGATTAAAGAAAGCATCAAGAGCATGGTATGACATCTTATCAAAATTTTTAATCAAGAATGAATTTACTAGAGGTACAATTGAAAAAACTCTATTCTACAAGCAACATGGCGATCATATTATCCTAGTTCAAATATTTGTGGATGATATCATCTTTGGTTCTACTAATGAGAATTTGTGTCAAAGATTCTCAAAACACAAGCAAAGTAAATATGAGATGAGCATGGTGGGAGAACTAAGTTACTTTCTTGGCTTTCAAGTTAGCCAAAAAAGTGATGAAATTTTCATCAATCCAACTAAGTATGTCAAAGATCTTCTACAGAAATTCGGAATGGTGGATTGTTCACCTGCATCTACTCCTATGTCTACAGCTACCAAGTTGGATGAAGATAAGAAAGGAAAAACTGTAGACATTTCAAGCTACAAGGGAATGATTGGATTTTTACTTTATTTGACTGCCAGCAGACCAGACATCATGTTTGCTACATGTATGTGTGCAAGATTTCAAGAAAATCCTAAAGAATCACATATAATGGCTGTCAGGGGGATTTTGAGATATTTGAAGAGAACGCCAAACTTGGGACTAATGGTATCCTAAGTGAACTGGTTTTGAAGCTGTTAAATACTCATATGCAGATTTTGCTGGATGTAGGGTAGACAGAAAGAGTACTAGTGAAAGCTATCAATTTCTTGGTCAAAGACTTGTATTATGGTATAGTAAGAAACAATAATTTGTGTCAACTTCCACAGCTGAGGCTGAATACATAGCTGCTGGAAATTATTGTGCTCAAATGCTTTGGATTAGAAATTAGTTAATGGACTATGACCTAGTGTAATAAAAGATTCCTACCATGTTGACAATACTAGTGCAATATCTATTGTTGTTAATCCAGTTAATCATTCCAGCACTAAGCACATTGATGTGAGGTACCATTTTATTAGAGAACATGTTACAAATGATACTATTGAGCTAATTTTTTTTCTAACAGAAAAATAGTTAGCTGACATTTTTAATAATCCTTTGGATGAAGAAACTTTCACAAGGCTTGTAAGTGAATTTGGCATGCTAAATTCTTCATCCCGAGGCAAGAACTCAACTAACATGTTACAACAGAATTAATTCTTAATAAATCAAAATTAATTTGACTAGGTTAGGAATTAAATGGAATATGATTTATAAATATTTCAGAATTCTCTGTATATTTATTTCTTAAAATAAATTGAACTTGGAATTTTTCTAATTCCAAGAAAACTGTCCAAATATTGGTTCATATTATTGATATGTGAAATTGATATAAGACAGAATCCCGTAAGAACAAAAGTATGTAGAGAACTAAGTTCTCGATAAGTCTAAATGACTTGTCGATAAGTTTCTAAATGACTTCTCGATGGAGTTCTCGATAAGACTTTTTCATGACTTTTCAATAGACTTCTCGATAAGTCTTTTCATGACTTCTTGACAAGCAATATAAAGATCTTGATACATCTATTCATATGGAGTTCTCTACAATTCAATTTATAGACTTCTTGATAACTCAGAACTGGAATAATTTATTTCAATAAATTATTTCATTAAAATAGTTTTGACATAAAATCAATTCTAAATTTGTGTTGAATTTTTCAATATAAATTGGAATAATTTAGTCCAAAAGGAAAAAATGGGTATTTGTACAACGTCTCGATAAGTCGCTAGCTAGATCTCGATAAAAGTCAAGAAAGTGACATATCGGCATGAGTTCTCTAAGTAACGTGACTTCTCTATAATACTTTTCAACCGTTCATTTTTCTCTTGTCAATAAGTGACACCTCTACACTATAAATACCCAGACATCTCGATATAACCCCTCTTTACGCTTTCGAGATCTCAATTGAGCTAATCACTGTGTTTTTTCACCATTCACAAACTTTTCGAGCTTTCCCTATTTTAAAAACTCTTACCCACTAAGACTCAATCTCTCAAATGGCTCCTAACAGTGTAAGAGCTGCTATCCTCAAGGATGGAACCAACTATCTTGCGTTTGTTGACCCATCACAGGAACCAGATAATTTCAAGTGCTTTGTGAAGTTTGTGGTTGATTCCTATCTAGCAGGAGCACTAACAGCCAACCCTGTGCTATATTTGAATTTTTTCAACAAATTCTGGAACACTGCAGTTACTCACACCAATTTCAATGATAATTAAACATTTTCCATGATAGACACTTGCACAATGAAGGTTGTGACTATTAAGTTTAATGCAAATGACATAAATAAAGCTCTGGGCATTTCTATTGACAACATGGTTGAAGCCCCTATTTTTCAAGAATTGGCTGAATTCATGGACTTCATCAATTATAGTGAGAAGATTGACGTGGCCAGGCTGAATAAGAAAAACCTGAGAAGGGAGTGGTCCTTCGTGTTTGACTCCATTATCGAGGCATTCACATGCAGAAAGACATGCTATGATAACATCTTAAGTGTGGTCCAGAAGCTAGTGTACTCAATGGCATATGACAAATATCTTGATGTTGAAAGTTTTATCCTTGAGGAGCTGAGCACAAGGTTAACCATGCCTTTGCTAAGTAAAGGTAAAGAAATATTTTTTCCCTATATTTATTATGTCTACTTTAAATCACATGGAAAATGACATACATTCAATTGAAGGTATATATGTTAATTAAATAGGCATTTGTAAACAAGTGTCCAAAGTTCTATTTGGATCACTAAATACAAAGAACCAGGTAAAGGTAAGTCTAAATCTGACTGACTTTATGTTGGAGAAATTTAGAACTTACCCTTATCCAATACCTGACATGACAAGCAGTGCAATATCTAGTAAATCTATGGCCTCTGATCCTGTAGAAGAACCTAAACAGGATAACCCACACAGGCCTATCACAACTGAAAATCCTTCTTCTCAAATACTAGAAGCTAGAAAACAAACTGCTTCATCCTCTAAAAAAGGTGGAGCTAGTAAAAAAAGAGAAAACATGTTACCATGCCTTTATACCTGGGCGTAAAAAATACCAAAGTGAGGAAATGAGTCACCTAGTCAAGAAACCGAGGAAGCAAAAGAAGATAGAGTTAACCACTCACATGACCACATCTGCATCTTCTAAAAAGAGATAGTTGTAAATATAGGAATTAAACAGACTCTAGTGACATCTTCTAAACAAGATGTCACTATTAAATCAAGCACTCTCCCAAGTGCAATTCGTAATGAGTCTGCACCCCCTCTTGAGAATTCTCAAGAGGGTGAAAGAAGTAATTTAGATGGCACACACTTGAGTGAAAGCACATCATTTGAAATTCCCTATTTTACACAGGGGGAGTTTCCAACATTCAATTCTAACATCACTAATCTCACCTCCCAATTCTTCTTCATATACTGAAGTTCTTGAATCCACCTCTCAAGCTCTGCCAAAATCAAGTGACATGATTTTTGAAACTGTGATCACCAGTCGGAACCCACCTTTGGATGGTAAGAGGTTACATGCTGAGGTAGACTTTGATGATATCATCACAAACACAGGGGGTTTCGTCAATTTTTACTCAAGACCCTGTGGTTACAATTTCCAATGCACCTTCATATGCACAACAGTCTTCATAGACTGCATGTGATGGCCTCAACCCCGGGGTCAGGAGTTGACATCATCAACAATCACCATAACAAATATAATATAATCAATTCCATGATAGAATATAAATACGACCCCTAATTCCAAGATGTTTTCCAGGTTTAAGTATGACTTAGGTTACTCGACTAACACAACTCAAATTACCTTACACAATCCTGACCACTAATTTAATGCAGCAACTCAGCAGACCTCATTTAGTCTGAACACAACTACCTCAGAGGAGTCTGACTTGAAAGGAGCTGGAACTCTACCCTGACTACCGCGCAAGAATCACCTAGGCATCTGCAATACATATAAAATATTCTGCAAGGGTGAGCAATTGCTTGCTCAGCAGCACCACTATATGAATAACAAGTAAAACAGTTTAAAGTAAAGCAGTTATAGGAACAGAATTCATAACTTGCCAGAAACATGTAAAATAGGTATAAACTGGATATCAAAACTAGCATGCTCTGTAAAATAAAATCAACTTTCGTGTGCTGTGCATAAAAACCATAGTTCAATTTTAGCATGCTATTTCCATTTTCAAACCTTCTGTTCCATTACAGGAACTATAAAACCATCTGTCCCGTTACGGGGACCCAAAGCCATTTGTTCCATTACTGGAATCACAAAATCACAATCAGATATGTATTGGATGTTATCTAGGGACGGCTGATCAGGCCTCCACACAAATTATCTAGGATAGTTGGCCGGGCTATCACACAAAATGTCTAGGAAAGCTGATCGGGCATTCACACAAAATCACCGGATCCGCAGACACTAGCTAGGTCTCTGATTATCTATGCTGGACTAATCGGTTATGTAATGCGCGCAACCGAATTAGCCACTTAAGCAACGTTATCCAATATCTGATTCGTTTATCCAGTTTCAAAATCATTTTTACTTATCTCTTGTTATAATCAATTCTGTCACAGCACACTATTCAAAACCTCTTTTCCATTTTTAATCACACTTTAGAGATAGGTATTTTCAGAAGTTACTTTTCCCCAAAACATAATTTTAAACAACATTTCAAATACGGGGGATACGTAACTTAAAACGTTTCTATTCCATTACGAAAGTAAAACATTTAGTTATTCATACGTACTGAACCATAAAAGAATGGTCAGGGGTACTTGCCTTGCAGAGCTTTACCACTACTACCGATCGACCTTGGACTAACTTGGACACCCGGTTTTATTGCCTTACTATCAGACTATCCTGGATCCGACTTCAACGTTCAGGTCCTTCACTTGGAACCTCGCTACGCTTGTCAACTGATCACTAGGTTATCCTTAGTTCGACTTCACTTCTGGAGTCCTTTAACTAGAACATACAGGGCCGAAATACCCTACGTTAGACGTCTAGGTATGCTTGACATATCCTCAATACCAATTCTACCCAACGATATTCAAACCCGACTCGTAATTATGTATATATTATAATAACACACGCAACAATTAGGGTTCACAATCTTGAAAATCGGTTCGGTGTTCGTTTTCATAAAATACGTATACTCGTAATTTTACGAAATCAGGTTTATCGATTTGGCAAAATAGTTCATTACATTGTACAATCAAGTTTCGTATAAAACACACACACATATATATATATATAGCCACTCGATGTCCTTGATAATCATCAAATACACTCCCGTATTTCCGTAGTTCAATTTTCCCGGAAATCGGGCAGCGTCTCCTTTGTTTATTAGGAGTACCCGTCGAGACAATTCGACGTCAATTCACAAACACAACCAATCAATTCAGTCCAAACCAATCATGCAATCCACATTTCACAATTTCCCAACCACCGTTTTAAATCAACTAATTATTATTATATCTTTTATTTTTATTCGTATTTTTATATTTATTTATTTTAAAATTTTAGGCTTCAGATATGCATCATCATTGTCCACCGTCCGCTCGTCGAAATTCATCGCGGACGGCGGTAAAATCCGCGGGTACCCGATTAATTCGGGTTCCAACACGAACTTCACCGATTAACAATATAATTCCACACAAATTTACTGATATCACGAAACAGTAATCAAATAAATCCTGTAAAAAAAAAATAAAATTTAAATTTCAGATTATAACGAGACTAGTCAACAGGCAAAGCAACACAGAATTGTAGAACCACTGGGCCACGCACACACGCGCGGCCGGAACAAGGAGGGAACCAGGCGGAAGTTAACAACACACAGGAGCGGCAGTAACACAACACTCAACCCCAAACTGACCCATCCACCTATACACATATACAAGTGTATACATATACAGGGAACGGAGCCACCCACCAACGGCGGCAACTCATCGGGAAAATAAGAGACCACGGAGGCAGAAACAGAGCAGGAATGGCCGGAACTACCGAGTACAGGGCTAGGAACAACTCGAAATCAAGTTGTAATTAAAAGAAACAAACAGAAATGGAGGCGAGACAGAGAGACAAGAGACGAAGGAGATAAAGAACAGGGGTGAAGAAGGGAGTAATGGGTTTCCTTTTTTTTATATCTTGTTTGCTTGCAGCTGGGCACGTGTCCGCAAAATGGCTAAGGACTCGACACGTAGTGGTAAAGATAAATGTGATCGTCCTGCAGCTCGGTTTATTCTGCCACTTGGTTTTAAAGGAATAAACTTATGAGTGATAATAATCCCGAAATTCACCAAACTAGTTTTAAAATTATTTAAATATCCCCAAGTTAATATAATATGAATTTCATTATATTTATATAAATTTTGAAACGTGATTGATACCTGCATTTTATAATTAACGAACCGAGCTGTACTCAAAATAAATTTAGAAAATCACGAAAACAGTCTTAAAATGTTAAAAATATCCCCAAGTTCATAAAAACATAAATTCCGACATTTTAAAACAATTTTTAAAACACACTTTATACCCGCTTTTTAACAATTAACGAAACTAGGCGCGTGTGAAATTAAGCCTTAAAATTTCCAAAATAATTTTAAAATTCTCAAAATACTACGAACTTAATAAAATATAAGTTTCATAATTTTTGTAGTTTTCTATAATTAAATATGGATTTTACTATTAAACACACTCAGAAAATTATTTAAAATAAATAATTAATGAAATATTGATTTCTCAACTTTATAAAGTCCTAAAAATAATTATTGAAATTATAATATCGTAAAAACAATTTTAGAGACAATCCAAGTATTTATGGAAATAAAACTGCAATAACACTATTTTTATCAACGATAGAAAATCATACAATTCATTAATTAACCACGCAATTCAATTTCATACACTAGTAATCACATACACATAGTGTCATTTGCTTTGTCAAGCATATCTGACTCTAACTCTCAAGTAAACTCTTCGACTCAAGGATTTATTCATAGCATACTCAATATGGATATAAATTATTTCCTAAGGACTCATTCTTCACGATCCAAGATTAGGATCGATCATTTCACGTAAAATAAATTTTGGATAAGAGCACACTGGCCTCTAATCAATAATTTGATCCGAATCAGATACATATCACCTTAATATTGATACGCAAGACACCTTATATATATATACTGCAACTGCAGCAGCCACGTCAACTCATGGCAACTATACCTATATTTATCAGTACCTCGAATGATTTACTATATTGAGGACTTAACTTGTCCCTTCTGTTCAACTTAACCAATCTCTTTCAGGGTAAAACTTTCACCTATACCCCGATCTTCATTTTATATATTCATACTCTTTCAATGAGAATCCGCTTTCTCTCTTTGTATATTCCGAGTCGTTTTAACTCTTTCCTGAGTACACCACCACCCTCTCGATGTACTAAATTAATTCAGGACTTAACGATATCTCTACTCCCACTTTCTCTCAATAGAGGGAGGACTCACGCTTATGTCCACACAACACTTCGCAAAGTAGTATTCTCTTACTAACAGGGTAACTATTATTATAAAAACTCAATCCATGGTAGGTAATTACTTTAGTTTCCTTTATAAACCCAACACATATACTCCCCACATTTCTTATATTGTCCAAATCATCATCTAACTTTAACCCTTCATCTAAAGATGATAGGTACTACTGATTTTCAATTTAATTTCCAACATCCAATCGCTTCTTACTCATTTCCATCAGTTAAGGCTGAGAAATAATCTTATATACTAACTTCTCATCACCTTCAGATACTCAACTTCAATTCCCACAGTTTCCAATTCCTTTACTGATTCCTTAGCAATCTTAATCACATTTAATCATTTTTCTCTACACGAGGCATAAACTATTACACTGGCTTTGCTTAGATGGTTGTTAGTGAAATACTCAAAATCTTTTGTTATTTCCAACCAAAATTCATACTTTGAAATTTAGCGTATAATTGCTTCCCTTCTAATCTTCGTATGGAAATCCTGGGGCATTCTACACAAACTTTCTTAATCCTAAGACAGCTGAGGATGTTATCAATAAATATAATTTGCTTTTCCAAGTACTCCTTATACACCATGTTCCTTGATTCCTTATAGACAAATGATGCACTTATTACTCCGCATAATATCACCAAAAACTGCAATGCTCATAACTCATCCTAATTCCAATCTTTGACATGTCCTCAGGCTATATCTTAAGTCAATCCCGTATAAATCACACACTCCTTGAATTAGGTCACGTAAGTAACCAATTCCTTATAGACGTTACCTATTTATATTAATCCTTTTATTAAACTCACGATAATTAGTACACAATCTCATAATTTCATTCCTCTTTCCAGCAATATCACCAGTGCATTTCAGGGTCTCTGTCTATTACACTCAGTTCCCTTTCAATCACTTTCACAATTATCGCACTAATTATTTCGTTCCACTGACTTTCAGAGATTCCAGGGCATTTATTTATTACTCAAAATTCCTCCAGCTTAAGTATTCTCTTCTTCGTACCTTTACAGATGGTGGATCTAACTTATGTCCTTAGCTTATTACTTCTTTTCTCGCATGATTGGAAGAATTCCTTATATTGCTTCTGCATCCAGAAACTTACCTTACTATTGGCTTATGTACACTTTATACTTCACTTCTTTTAAAAACCGCTCTTTACCTTACTACAGGACCACCAACCCGATCCTAAAATCACATCAAACTCTTCTAGCTCGAAGGGTGGCAAATCAGGTGCAACTACGTCCAAGTTCTAAATGCTCGATCTCTTGGTCCTTTTAGAAGTTCTGCCTCTAGCTGTGCTGGATGTTGGCCCTTGGAAGATAGTATCTTGAATAACCGTTCTACAACTCCTTGCAATATGCCCAACTTTTCCATAATTATAACACATAACTCCTGGATTTTATGGATTACATTCCGAGGCATAATGACCCTTATGTCCATACTTAAAACATTGCACATTCTTTTTGCACGAACCACTGTGTCTCCTGTCACAGGACTTACAATCCACTACTGACTTAACTGACTGAGTTGGAGTGGAAGCAACTAAAGTAGCACTAGACCTAGTCTGAAATAAACTTTGTCTCTGGAATCTCTTACTCCTGTTTTGGCCAAACCGATTCTCAAATTCCTGACTGGATTCTCCTTGGTCTACCTTGTCCTTAACACCTTCTGACTTCCTTTTCTTATCACTTTCTTCCTTAACAACCAACTTCTGGTCACTTTCCATTACCAGGGCGGCCTAAACCATAGAGGAGTATGTCTTGAGTTGCAATGCCACACCTCCTCTGCAAATCTCTGGCTTCAACCCTTGCTGAAACCTCCTTGCTTTCTGAATCTCCGTACTTACATACTCAGGAACTAATCGGGCCAATTCTGTAAACTTGGCCTCATACTCCAGCACACTTCTCTCACCTTGTTTCAGCTCTAGAAACTCGACTTCCAACTGACTCCTTAAACCATCGGGATAATACTTTTTCAAGAATAATTCTGTAAATCTTGCCCAAGAAACAGGGCCTTCTCCTTCCAACACTCGAGTGAATTCCCACCGATAATTTGCTTCATTCTTAAGAAAGTAACTCACATAATCAGTCTTAAGATCATCATTTACTTGCGTGAGGGTAAATGCCTTGTCCATTTCCTTCATCCAATTTATGGCAACAACATGATCCATTTCGCCTTTGAACTCTGGGGGCTTAACAGACTAAAAGGATTTAAAACTAGTAGTTTGGTTTAGCTTTCCTTGTTGATGTTGTTGCTACTGAATCTGTTGGATTAGCTGCAACTGTTGTTGTTGTTGCTGGTGCAACAAGTCTAGAATTTCATTTATAACCGGAACCTCCGCCAAACTACTACTATTTTCTTTAGACTGGATAGCTTTTTTGGGGGGCATTTTCCTGAAATATAACAGGGAATTTATTCGAAACATAATGAGAATGTATAACAAAATATCACCGTTCAAACGGTGCACCTGTGTCAGGAAAATGCTGCCCAATTAAAGCACACATGTCCCAATTCTTAGGTTCCATTTATAAAAGATATATAGATCAGCAACACTAGCAACATTAACAATGATAACAATAGAAGAATCAACAACAGCGCAGAAAACTGGAATATAAAGGTACTAAACATTATGGTATGCTTTCTCAATACAACAACAACCAAGCAACCATCTAGTACTAATAAAATACAACATTAACAAATTCCATATACCGCAAAGCTAGACGGGCTATCCTAGGCACCACCCGAAAAAGGTAAACTAGTAAGTCAAATTAATCTTAAGAATCATAGACTTGGATAACGCACTAGCCTGAGGTTCAATCAACCATTCTTCCCAAGGCGACTTCTTATCTCTTATAATTGACCCATCTTCCACGGTTTAACTTTTCTAAAACCGCAACCTTCAATATCGAATCATAAATCCTCTCTACTATTATCGTTTCTGGGATAGCTAGCAATCCAATGTACATCTTATATTTCTTCCAGACAGTCAACTCTCAACTACTTTCGATGACCAGGACTGTCTAATCACAAAAGCTACTGACAATCCACTGCCTCGGGATTCCAAATGAAATTTCAAAGTCAAAGAATCAATGATACGGGGATGACAAAAGAAGAAAACATAGGTACGACTGAGAGCAACCATACAAGTACATAAAATGGTCAGTCTTAGTACCATACGGTCACAACACATAATTCGGGGGCGTCCCACAAGACCCTTTTGTCACATAGACAAATGGTCAATTCATATGCATTGTTTTCCCCAATCACCCGAAAAAGTCACCGAGGAATGAAACAATATTCAGATAAGAAATTCACAAATAGAAAGGAAAGAATCTAATTTGTAAGGAGATCAACAGAACCCTAAGTAGCTTACCTCGGGTTCACAACTTTCTCACAAGAAAGATAAACAACTTATAGAATAATAAACAATTACTCTGGAGATAAAATACATTTCAAAGAAAGAAATAAAAGAGTTCAAAGATATCACCTCCCGTTCTAATCCACATTCCCTACCAAACATAGTCGTCATAACAGCCCCTAACTATTACCACGCTATCTGAACTCACCAAGGTCACACAATCAGTCTAATAACATTCCTTGACACAGAAAATGCGATATCTAGAAATAACACTGGCGTCTTCTCAACAGACACAACAAGAACCCGCTCAATGCTGAATCTTCGCAATCAGACTCATTTTCTCGAGGGAAAAACTAGAAATCTCTATAAAACGTTTCTACTAATACATATGCGAAGAATATGTACTCTAGGTTAGGGCAGTTCCAGTCAATCCTTAATAAACGTCAGGGTTACGTCTCCGAAAGCCTTGACTAAACTCATAGACTCACTCCTCTGATTGAGTTGCTGACTTACATCTATCTACAAACCTTTCTTCATTCTTTTGACTCTACCCGTAACCTAAATTAGGGACTCAAACCTGTGGCTCTGATACCAACTGTGACGGCCTCAACCCCGGGGTCAGGAATTGACGTCATCAACAATCACCATAACAAACATGATATAATCAATTCCATGATAGAATATAAATACGACCCCTAATTCCAAGATGTTTTCCAGGTTTAAGTATGACTTAGGTTACTCGACTAACACAACTCAAATTACCTTACACAATCCTGACCACTAATTTAATGCAGCAACTCAGCAGACCTCATTTGGTCTGAACACAACTACCTCAGAGGAGTCTGACTCAAAAGGAGCTGGAACTCTACCCTGACTACCGCGCAAGAATCACCTAGGCATCTGCAATACATATAAAATATTCTACAAGGGTGAGCAATTGCTTGCTCAGCAGCACCACTATATGAATAACAAGTAAAACAGTTTAAAGTAAAGCAGTTATAGGAACAGAATTCATAACTTGTCAGAAACATGTAAAATGGGTATAAACTGGATATCAAAACTATCATGCTCTGTAAAACAAAATCAACTTTCGTGTGCTGTGCATAAAAACCATAGTTCAATTTTAGCATGATATTTCCATTTTCAAACCTTCTGTTCCATTACAGGAACCATAAAACCATTTGTCCCGTTAAGGGGACCCAAAGCCATTTGTTCCATTACTGGAATTATAAAATCACAATCAGATATGTATTGGATGTTATCTAGGGACGGCTGATCAGGCCTCCACACAAATTATCTAGGATAGTTGGCCGGGCTATCACACAAAATGTCTAGGAAAGCTGATCGGGCTTTTACACAAAATCACCGGATCTGCAGAGACTAGCTAGGTCTCTGATTATCTATGTTGGATAAATCGGTTATGTAATGCGCGAAACCGAATTAGCCACTTACACAACGTTATCCAATATCTGATTCGTTTATCCAGTTTCAAAATCACTTTTACCTATCTCTTGTTAAAATCAATTCTGTCACAGCACATTATTCAAAACCTCTTTTACATTTTTAATCACCCTTTAGAGATAGGTATTTTCAGAAGTTACTTTTCCCCAAAACATAATTTTAAACAACATTTCAAATACGGGGGATACGTAACTTAAAACATTTTTGTTCCATTACGAAAGTAAAACATTTAGTTATTCATACGTACTGAACCATAAAAGAATGGTCAGGGGTACTTTCCTTGCAAAGCTTTACCACTACTACCGATCGACCTTGGACTAACTTGGACACCTGTTTTTATTGCCTTACTATCAGACTATCCTGGATCCGACTTCAATGTTCAGGTCCTTCACTTGGAACCTCGCTACGCTTGTCAACTGATCACTGGGTTATCCTTAGTTCGACTTCATTTCTGGAGTCCTTCAACTAGAACCTACAGGGCCGAAATACCCTACGTTAGACGTCTAAGTATGCTTGACATATCCTCAATACCAATTCTACGCAACGATATTCAAACCCAACTCTTAATTATGTTTATATTATAGTAACACATGCAATAATTAGGGTTCACAATCTCGAAAATCGGTTCGGTGTTCATTTTCAGAAAATACGTATACTCGTAATTTTACGAAATCAGGGTTATCGATTTGGAAAAATATTTCTTCATATTGTACAATCAAGTTTCGTATAAAACACACACATATATATATATAGCCACTCAACGTCCTTGATAATCATCAAATGCGCTCCCGTATTTCCGTAGTTCAATTTTGCCGGAAATCGGGCAGCGTCTCCTTTTTTTATTGGACTACCTGTCGAACCAATTCGACGTCAATTCACAAACACAACCTATCAATTCAGTCCAAACCAATCACGCAATCCACATTTCACAATTTCCCAACCACCATTTTAAATCAACTAATTATTATTATATCTTTTATTTTTATTCGTATTTTTATATTTATTTATTTTAAAATAATAGGACTTCACCGATTAATAATATAATTCCACACGAATTTACTGATAACACGAAACAACAATCAAATAAATCCTGCAAAAACAAAATAAAATTTAAATTTCAGATTATAACGAGACTAGTCAATAGGCAAAGCAACACAGAATTGTAGAACCACTGGGCCACGCACACACGTGCGGACGGAATAAGGAGGAAACCAGGCGGAAGTTAACAACACACAAGCGGCAGTAACACAACACTCAACCCCAAACTGACACATCCGCCTATACACATATACAAGTGTATACATATACAGGGAACGGAGCCACCCACCAACAAGGCGGAAACTCACCAGAAAAATAAGAGACCACGGAGGCAGAAACAGGGCAGGAATGGCCGGAATTACCGAGTACAGGGCTAGGAACAACTCGAAATCGAGTTATAATTAAAAGAAACAAACAGAAATGGAGGCGAGACAGAGAGACAAGAGACGAAGGAGATAAAGAACATGGGTGAAGAAGGGAGTAATGGGTTTCCTTTTTTTTATATCTTGTTTGCTTGCAGCTGGACACGCGTCCACAAAATGGCTAAGGACTCGACACGTAGTGGTAGAGATAAATGTGATCGTCCTGCAGCTCAGTTTATTCCGCCACTTGATTTTAAAGGAATCAACTTACGAGTGATAATAATCCTGAAATTCACCAAACTAGTTTTAAAATTATATAAATATCCCCAAGTTAATAAAATATGACTTTCGTTATTTTTAGATAAAATTTTGAAACGCGATTGATACCTGCATTTTACAATTAACGAACCGAGCTGTACTCATAATAAATTCAGAAAATCACGGAAACAGTCTTAAAATGTTAAAAATATCCCGAAGTTCACAAAAACATAAATTCTGAAATTTTAAAACATTTTTTAAAACACACTTTATACCCGCTTTTTAACAATTTACGAAATAAGGCGCGGCTGAAATTAATCCTAAAAAATTCCAAAATAATTTTAAAATTCTCAGAATACTACGAACTTAATAAAATATAAGTTTCATAATTTTTGAAGTCTTCCATAATTAAATATGGATTTTATTATTAATCACACTCAGAAAATTATTTAAAAATAAATAATTAATGAAATATGGATTTCTCAACTTTGTAAAGTCCTAAAAATAATTATTGAAATTATAAAGTCATAAAAAAAAATTTAGACACAATCCAAGTATTTATGAAAATAAAACTGCAATAACACTATTTTTGTCAACGATACAAAATCATATAATTCATTAATTAACCACACAATTCAATTCCATACACTAGTAATCACATACACATAGTGTCAGAGTAATAACCCACTGACTGAACCCATACAAATATTTTTTTTAATTATTTATTCCATAATTATATATTTAAATAATAATAAAAATATACGGGTCGTTATACTACAAGGTTTGAGGATGGTACTCTTGAGGGGGAGCTACTCAAATCCTCCCCAATTCCATTATAGGTTTCTTTTTAAGAAACAACTCCCCTCAAAATCATAGCTGAAATTACCTTGAAAATTGAAGCTAGGAGTCCAATTGCCAATAATCCAGCTATTGGGGAGGCAAGTACAGTAGCACATTCAACTATCAGTTCTTTGAAAGAAGAACAAGGTTTTGAGGCCATGGTACATGACAGTAACCTTTTCA
Source organism: Apium graveolens (assembly GCF_009905375.1). Taxonomy (NCBI): domain Eukaryota; kingdom Viridiplantae; phylum Streptophyta; class Magnoliopsida; order Apiales; family Apiaceae; genus Apium; species Apium graveolens. The sequence continues at coordinate 101,784,571 of NC_133654.1, forward strand.
ACTTCCCTCCAATTCAAATGGAGGTTCACTTACCAAGTGAATAACAAACGGTCAATACTACAGTTTCAACTATGGGTTCTGTTGGGTTTCGAGCACATAAACGCAACGAAAACAGTAATTAAAAAACGTAATAACTAAGAATTTTCGAAACCCACCGCATGATCCATTAAGGGTTTTTAGCACATAAACGCAACGAAAACGTAAATTTAAATCTTAAAAAAAATTTCGAAACCCTCCGCAGGATCCATGCGAAAAATAATATTTAATTCGTAGTTCAGTATGTTTACCTTAAGAAGCTTTACGTTAATGGAAATATGGAGGTCTTTAATAGCGATCCAAGAACGATGAACGAAAATCCCTAGCAGCTGCTCCTCAAGTGTGAAGGACTCCACCGTTATCCACCAAGAGTATAATGTGATGGAGGAGGAAGAGGTTGAGAGAATTAGTTGCCTCCCTCTTGTTCTACATTAGAATTAGGGTTAATTATTTGGGTTGAGGCAAATAGGATTTATAATAGTATATTTATAGGCAAAATTTTCAGCTGAAAATTTTCCATAAAATATTATTATTATTAACCCTTTTATTGATTATTCTTATTAACCAATTAACTAATAATTAAAACACCTTTTAATCATTAATCCATTTACTAACACTTTAGAAAAATAATTCTCTCACTTGATTTAATTTCCAAAATTAAATTCTTAATTAATAATATTAAGAATTAATTAAATCTCATTTAATCAATTATTAAATCTGCTAATTAATTATTTATTTCACAAATAAATAATTACCAGCCATTATTAATTAATTCCTCCACCATTAAATCATTCTCTTTTATGGTGTGACCCTGTAGGTTCAATATTAAGCCGGTAGTAGAAATAAATAATAATAAAACTATTTTATCATTATTTATATAAATTCTCTAATTTATTAAATATGATTAATTAATAAATTAATCATATTTATTCTACATCGTGAGGGATACTTCTCAGCATATCGCGACTATCCGGATAATACGAATTCACTGCTTAGAATACCAAAAACCTATTCAGTGAGTAGTTACCGTATAATCAATTCCTTCTACCCTGCAATGTCACGATTAAATACAAGGCATGGAACTGGTGTCAAGCCTATCTTATTTAATCATTTGTTTTCCCATTCACTATGCTTAGTTCTATTTAATGTAAATTAGAAACTCCTTTCTAATTTCATTCACTCTGGCCAGAGATTCCTGAACTAGCATAAGTGGATCAGCATTGAACATTCTCTACCTTCACTGGAAGGGGTAGATCCTTTATTGATCATACACTATCTTCGTGTACAAATTCCTATACCCAGTAGAGCCCTTATAATTGTCCCTGGAGACTAAGAACTAAACCAAAGAATAGTTTAGTGTACACAAGATGACTATGATGACCTCAAGTCTAAGGATACTTGTACAACTATCACTATGTGAACAACTACTGACACGTGAGTGAACTCCATCAGTTGCTCAGCTGTGTGAGTCATGTACAGTGAACTTATTCTATAATAAGCACCTACATACTAGCTATAGTGTCACCACACAAATGTCTATGAGAACTGACATCCTTCATAATAAAGCAAGCATAGTATGTACCGATCTTTGCGGATTACTAATTACCAGTTAGTAATCCTAAGACCAGGAAATATTTAAGTTTAGAGTTATCATCTTTTAGGCCTCATTATTATGATCTCATCATAATCCATAAAAAGCTTTACTCTAAACTATGGTATATCTTATTTAAACACTTAAATAGATAAAGCCAGTACTAAAACCAAAACAAGTCTTTTATTAATATCAATGAAATCAAAACAGATTACGTAAAAGTTATTCCTAAATCATCATACATGATTGGACTTAGGACACATCTCTTTCAATCTCCCACGTGTACTAAAGCCAATCACTCTGGTATCTAATACCCATCTTGTCTTTATGAGGATCAAAGTGACTTTGAGAAAATGGCTTTGTGAGTGGGTCTGCTATGTTGTTATGTGTATCAACTCTCTTGACGTCTCCTCTTTCAATACAATACAAGAAATGTTACCGTGCTCCCACTAACCTTTTTATAGACACATGGTTCATCTATGTTTTTGATAAAACCAAACTCTTTGATTGTCTCATCAAAATGGATGTTCCATCTACGAGAAGCTTGCTTTAAACCATATATGGTTTGCAGCGGCTTACACACTAGGTGTTCCTTTCCCTTGGAAAGAAAACCCTCTGGCTATGTCATATACACTTCCTCTTCAAGAACCCATTGAGGAAGGCCGTTTTCACGTCCATTTGCTAGATATCATAGTCGTAGTAAGCAGCAATCGCAAGCAAAATCTGAATTGATTTTGACAGGGCTACAGGCGAAAAAGTTTCATCAAAGTCAATCCCTTGCCTTTGTTTGAATCCTTTTGCCACGAGCCTGGCCTTATAGGTCTCCACCTGGCCATCTGCTCCAATCTTTCTTTTGTATACCCACTTGCACCCAATAGGTTTAACACCTTCAGGCGCCTCAACCAGAGTCCATACTTGGTTGGTATACATAGATTCCATTTCGGATTTCATGGCACTATGCCATTTCTCTGAGTCAACACTACTCATAGCCTCATTATAGGTCACAGGGTCGTCATCATCAATGATTGACAACTCATTGTCATTTTCAATGACAAGGCCATAATACCTCTCAGGTTGGTGAGACACTCTCCCTGACCTATGAATGGGTTGTTCCATAGGAGGTTGTTCAGTCTGAACAGGTGTTTCCACTTGATCCATAGTAGTTTGTGCTTCTTGAACTTCATCAAGTTCAATTTTGCTCCCACTATTTCCTTCAAGGATAAACTGCTTTTCCAAGAAGGTAGCATGTCTGGAGACAAACACCCGATGATCGGTGTAAAAGTAATACCCTAAAGTCTCTTTAGAATATCCCACAAAATTACATTTTACAAATCGAGATTCCAGCTTATCTGGGTCAACTTTCTTGACATAAGCTAAACATCCCCAAATCTTAACGTGTTTAAGACTCGGTTTCCTTTCTTTCCATATCTCATATGGAGTTTGAGGAACAGATTTGGAAGGCACCTTATTCAGTAAATATGCTGAGGTTTCCAATGCATAACCCCATAGGAATACTGGAAGATTCGCATAGCTCATCATGGATCGAACCATGTTTAACAAAGTTCGATTTCTCCTTTCAGATACCCCATTCACCTGTAGAGTATATGGAGGAGTCCACTAGGAGTCTATACCATTTTCTTTGAGATAATCTAGAAACTCTCCATTCAAGTATTCACCACCTCGATCTGATCGAAGAGTTATAATACTATGTTTGGTTTGTTTCTCTACTTCATGCTTATATTCTTTGAACTTTTCAAAGGCTTCAGACTTGTGTTTCATCAAATACACATATCTGAATCTAGATCGATCATCTATGAAAGTAATGAAGTATGAAAATCCACCCATGGCTTGCGTAGACATTGGTCCACATACATCTATGTGTACCAATCCTAGCAAATCTGCAGCCCTCTCTCCATGTCCACTAAATGGAGATTTGGTCATTTTACCCAATAGACAAGACTCGCATGTAGGATATGATTCAAAATTAAAGGGGTCAAGTAACCCTTCCTTATGCAATATCCACGGTCTATTTTCACTAATATGACCAAGTCCACAGTGCCACAAGAAAGTGAGATTTTCATCATCCCTTTTTCTTTTATTAGTATGTTCAACTTATAGTAAATTATGCTCTACGTCACATACATACAAACCATTATTTAAAATACCACTTCCATAAAGAATGTTATCTCTAAGAATTGAACATTTATTATTCTGAATAACAAACGAAACTCCAGCCAAGTCTAACATGGAATAGAAATAATATTCCTCACAATCGAGGGAACATAATAACAATTATTTAGAACAATAGTCTTGCCCGTAGGCATATGTAAATGAAATGATCCTACAGCTTCATCAACTCTTGCTCCATTTCCCATCCGTAGAATCACCTCCTCTTCTTCAAGAGTCCTACTTCTCCTTAGTCCCTGCAATGAATTGCAAATATGAGAACCACAGGCGGTATCTAATACCCAAGTAGAAATTTGACTTAATGACATATTAACTTCGATCATGAACATACCTGAATCAGAAGCGGTAGTCTCACTACCCTTCTTCTTCTTCAATTCTGCAAGGTAAACCTTGCAGTTCCTCTTCCAGTGCCCCACCTTCTTATAGTGAAAGCAAACAGCTTTGCTCTTGGGGTCTTCATCTTTTGGTGGAACCGGATTTTTCTCACCTACTTTCTTCTTCTTGGAAGGTTTCTTCTTCCTTTTCTTAGGATTGGAACCTTCACCAATTAGAAGAACAGAACTCTTCTTAGGGGGGAAATTCGATTCCGCAGTCTTCAGCATGTTGTGGAGTTCAGGCAGGCTGACATCCAGCTTATTCATGTGAAAGTTCACAACAAACTGCGAGAAGGAACTCGGAAGTGATTGCAAGACCTAGTCTTGGCTCAGCCCCCCATCCATGGCAAAACCAAGTTGTCCAAGACGTTCAATCAAATTGACCATCTTAAGTACATGGTCATTCACAGATGATCCCTCAGACATCCTACAACCGAACAGTTCCTTCGATATCTCATATCGAGCTGTCCTCCCTGCCACATCATACAACTCTTGTAGATGCATAAGGATAGTGTGAGCATCCATATGCTCATGTTGCTTCTGTAGCTCAATGTTCATGGAAGCTTGCATGATGCATTGAGCAACATTTGTATCATCTATCCACTTATGATACACAACATGTTCATCATTATGTGCATCGCTAGCAGGTTCAGTAGGCTTAGGTGAGTCAAGCACATATTCCAGCTTCTCAACCCTGAGAACAATTCTCAAGTTTCGAAGCCAGTCAGCAAAATTAGGACCAGTCAACTTGTGAGCATCTAGTATACTCCGGAGTGATAGTGCAGAAGACATAACGAATATAGTAAATCTGTAAATGATGAACACATAACAACACTTAGCAAATATTCAATTTTATTTCAAGACACTATATGAATCGGGTCTTTATTCATAAGTGGCTCCCACTAGTTTATCTAATTTATACAACCCCTAAGTGAAATTTAAGCATTCATAATGCTAGTGGGAATAGGGATCCTACATTCCATCACACAACCTCGGCTGCAGCACGAAACGTCATGTGATGTTCAATAGGCAGACAACTCTTGTCAATTACATCTCATGTTATTCCCTAATAAAACTTTAGCCTCTTGAATAATTGAGTCACGGTTGTAGCACGACAAACTCAATATTCCAAGACAAGTCTAACCCAATATTTCGTACAATTGAATCAGTCTCCAACGGCCCACGGCTGTAGCACGTAACGACCTTTAGATTCTAATTCAATGTACACATCACTATGTAATAGACAAGTATTTCTTATTTCGAAATCAAAGCCCTCGGCTGTAGCACGAAACGACAATGATTTAAAAATAAGAACTACTTTCTACCATATTAGAAGGCTTTGACCGACACAAGCCCGTTATGTCATTGGCCAATTACTACTTGATATTATTTAATTTTAGAGGGATTATATTATGTTACAATCATAATCATATTATAAAGAGATTCTTCCTTTTAAATTAAATATTTCAAATCAATAATCGATAATCAGATGATTCCCGGATCGGGGGGAGCATTGTCAAGAGGCGTCACTTAATACCCCTTTCTTACAGATAGAAATCTGCTTTTGACAGAATCATCCTTTCTCTCAATATTAAAAATTCATATTTAATTAAGTGTTTCATAAACACAAGAATCTCATGATTGTATTCATAATATTATTGTTAAGGCAAGAAATGATTCCTATTCTAGATTTTCTAGAGCACGCCTTATATTGATTTAAGTTCACCTAAATCTATCATCGCATGGTAAACATAGGCATATATCTCATATATAAAATTAAATAAACAAGTAAATGTAAAGTGCAATAAAGTAAATGTGTTTGGTTATGGCCCCATCCTATGTGATCTTTATCAAACTCATGATAAAGATCAAGGTCAATCTAATATGGTGATGGAAATAAATACAACTACTTATTACATAAGTCTTCTTCTTTGTTTAGACTTCTTGTATGCCTCGTCTTCTTCGTTGTATCACCTCCATTGGATAGCCTTCTTGAGTCTTCAATTACATTACATGATTGAAAGTAAAACTAATCTAATGAACTTACAAGAATAACTCGAGTTACATTCGATATTTATAATTACAAAGATTGACGACATGCAAGTCGTATTTAAAACCAAAACCAAAACCATTACACTAAGGTCGAAAGGCCATAACCATCCACCATGCTCATACAACACATAAAAGAATGTTAAAACACATAATCTGATCTTAACATATCATATTATCCATGATCTAATCATAAAAAAAATATGACAAAAATCAGAAAAATCAGAATCAAATCAGAAAAACAAGAATCACTGTTTACAGGCAGTAAACGACGTCAAACACCTTACAGACGAGTTGTTGATAGCATTAGCTATCAGTTTTGTTCAGACACTCGTTTACCTATGTAATAGGGTATTCGTTTGCATAAATCAGACACCAGACCCAGATTTCAGCAAATCTGCAGCAGCCAATTCAGAATCCGTATCTAATATGATTCTCATAATTAGAACAAACATAAATCATGTATATATCAGTATATATACAAATTAGATAACCATCTTATGATTATACAACTCACATGAATATCATATATTCAAACCCATACATATATAAGCATATTATATCAACATCAAATCATGGCGAATCACGTACATGCTCATATATCGAAAACCGTTAAACACATAAACGAATTAAAAACTTTTCACAAGTAGCTCAGTATGTTTACCTTAAGAAGCTTTACGTTAATGGAAAGATGGAGGTCTTTAATAGCGATCCAAGAACGATGAACGGAAATCCCTAGCAGCTGCTCCTCAAGTGTGAAGCACTCCACCGGTATCCACCAAGAGCACAATGTGATGGAGGAGGAAGAGGTTGAGAGAATTAGTTGCCTCCCTCTTATTCTACTTTAGAATTAGGGTTAATTATTTGGGTTGAGGCAAATAGGGTTTATAATAGTATATTTATAGGCAAAATTTTCAGCTGAAAATTTTCCATAAAATATTATTATTATTAACCCTTTAATTGATTATTCTTATTAACCAATTAACTAATAATTAAAACACCTTTTAATCATTAATCCCTTTTCTAAACACTTTAGAAAAATAATTCTCTCACTTGATTTAATTTCCAAAATTAAATTCTTAATTAATAATATTAAGAATTGATTAAATCTCATTTAATCAATTATTAAATCTGCTAATTAATTAATTATTTATTTCATAAATAAATAATTACCAGCCATTATTAATTAATTCCTCCACCATTAAATCATTCTCTTTTATGGTGTGACCCTGTAGGTTCAATATTAAGCCGGTAGTAGAAATAAATAATAATAAAACTATTTTATCATTATTTATATAAATTCTCTAATTCATTAAATATGATTAATTAATAAATTAATCATATTTATTCTACATCGTGAGGGATACTTCTCAGCATATCGCGACTATCCGGATAATACGAATTCACTGCTTAGAATACCAAGAACCTATTCAGTGAGTAGTTACCGTACACTCAATTCCTTCTACCCTGCAATGTCACGATTAAATACAAGGCATGGAACTTGTGTCAAGCCTATCTTATTTAATCATTTTCTTTCCCATTCACTATGCTTAGTTCTATTTAATGTAAATTAGAAACTCCTTTCTAATTTCATTCACTCTGGCCAGAGATTCCTGAACTACCATAAGTGGATCAGCATTGAACATTCTCTTCCTTCACTGGAAGGGGTAGATCCTTTATTGATCATACACTATCTTCGTGTACAAATTCCTATACCCAGTAGAGCCCTTATAATTGTCCATGGAGACTAAGAACTAAACCAAAGCATAGTTCAGTGTACACAAGATGACTATGATGACCTCAAGTCTAAGAATACTTGTACAACTATCACTATGTGAACAACTGCTGACATGTGAGTGAACTCCATCAGTTGTTCAGCTGTGTGAGTCATGTTCAGTGAACTTATTCTATAATAAGCACCTACATACTAGCTATAGTGTCACCACACAAATGTCGATGAGAACTGACATCCTTCATAATGAAGCAAGCATAGTATGTACCGATCTTTGCGGATTACTAATTACCAGTTAGTAATCCTACGACCAGGAAATATTTAAGTTTAGAGTTATCATCTTTTAGGTCTCATTATTATGATCTCATCATAATCCATAAAAAGCTTTACTCTAAACTATGGTATATCTTATTTAAACACTTAAATAGATAAAGCCCGCAATAAAACCAAAACAAGTCTTTTATTAATATCAATGAAATCAAAACAGATTACATAAAAGTTATTCCTAAATCATCATACATGATTGGACTTAGGACACATCTCTTTCAATCCATGCGAAAAACATATATTTAATTCGTAGATCAGATTGTTTACCTTAAGAAGCTTTACCAATTGGTTGATTAATGGACATCCAAAGCTTGTTCAATCACCAGGCATCCCACTCTCGCGATGTACGCTCTATCGGTATCCACACTAATGCTTGAACTCAAGGATTGGATGTGTACTAGCACAAACCCGTTTCTTCTTACTCTCTCCATCTTCTCTCTTGGTGGCTAGGGTTTTAGTAAAAGTTTTGCACATCGAAAAAAATCAGCCACACAAGAGATATTATATAGAGAGTAGAAAAATGAATTATAACTCTTTACTAATTAGGTGTTATTATTAATTTGAAATTATTATTTGTATTATAATTAAGTCTCACTTAATTATTTAACAAATAAATTTCATAATTAATATTAGTAAATTTGAATATCATTATTTATCTAATTAATTAAGTCAAACTTAATTAATATTATAAATAATTCAAATTACTTTAATTTAATTTAAATCCAATTTAAATTAAATAATCCTTCAAGCATTTTTTGTGTGTGATCCTATAGGTTATTATTACATTGGCATCAAATTTTAAATTTAATTTAAAATCGTAAACAATGAGCGGCATCTAGTAATACATTACTCTGTCTCTTGCATCATAAAATGATGTAATACTTTATCAACATATGTACTCCGACTAGGTCGATTAATCTTTTAAATCTATCTCTATAGATCTTGATCCCTAATATATAGGTAGCATCGCCTAAGTCTTTCACCGAGAAACTATTTCTCAACCAAGTTTTAACAGCCTGTAGAGAATGTATGCCATTTCTTACTTGTTATATGTCATCTACATATGATACTAGGAATGTCACATGGCTCCCACTAACTTTCTTGCAAACACATGGTTCATCTTCATTTTGAATAAAACCAAACTCTTTGACCGTTTCATCAAAATAAATATTCATTCTCCTTGCGGCTTGCTTCAATATATAAATAAATAGAAGCAACTTACAAACTACCTTAGAAAACTTTGGATCGACAAAACCCTCAGGTTGTATCATATATACATCATCTTCAAGGCTCCCATATAAGAAAGCAGTTTTGACATCCATTTGCCAAATCTCATAGTCATAGTAAGCAATTATTGCTAACAAAATCCTGATGGACTTGACCATATTAACCGATGAAAAAGTCTCATCATAGTCTATACCATGAATTTGTTTGAAACTTTTACCAATAGTCGCGTCTTATAAGTCTGTACCTTACCATCCATGTCAGTTTTGTTCTTGAAAACCCACTTATACCATATTGGTTTTACCCCTTCGAGTGGATCAACTAAATCAGTACTTTATTTTGATACATGAATTCAATTTCAGATTTCATGGCCTCGAGCCATCTGTTGGAGTCTGAACTGTTCATAGCATCTTGGTAGGTGAGAGGCTTATCATTATTTGTAAGCATCACATCACCATCTTGAGTCAAAAGAAATTCATAATTTCTCCCGGGATTATGGTGAATCTTACTAGATATACGAATAACCTGTGTTTCTTGGACATGATTACTTTCAACATTTTGATGTACATCCTGATCTTATTCCAACTTTGGTTCAATGTTATCATGTGGTTCTCGATCTTCATCGAGATGTATTATCCTCCCAATGATTTTCTTAGAAAATAGTTCTCCCTTAAGATATACAGCGTCCCGAGCAACAAATACTTTGTTCCTGGAAGGATTATAAAAACTATACCATAGTCTCACTTGGGTATCCCATAAAATAGCATCTATCTAATTTTGGTCCAAGCTTGTCAGAGGCTAAACATTTTACAAACGCTTCACGTCCCCAAATTTTCATAAATGATATGCTTTGATATTTATCACTCTATATCTCATACGGAGTATTTTGAACCGCTTTAGTCAGAACTTGGTTAAGTGTATATGCAGCCGTTTCTAGAGCATAACCCTAGAAACTGAATGGAAGATCCTCTTGACTCATCATCGATCGCACTATGTCCAACAAGGTAGGATTTCTCCTCTCAGAATCTCTATTCCATTGAGGTGTTCTAGAAGGAGTAAGTTATGATACACTATCACACTCCTTCAAGAAACTATTGAAATTGAGGTTTAAGTATTCTCCTCCACGATCTGATTGTAAAACTTTTATACTTTTCTCTTGTTTTCTTTTCTACTTCGGCCTTATATTCTTTGAACATTTCAAAAGAATCGGATTTGTTCTTCATAAGAACCACATATCCATATCTACTGAAATCATCAGTAAATGTTATGAAGTAGTATAAGCCCCCACTTGCCATCATACGCATTCGACCACATACATCATTATGTATAAGTCATAATCGTTCGGTGGCCCTTTCATTTGATCAGGTAAAAGAAGCTTTAGTCATTTTGCCAATGAGACAAAGTTCGCATCTTCCGTATGATTCAAAATCAAACTTATCCAAGTATCCATCTATATGTAACTCCGAAAGGCGTTTCTCATTAATATGGATTAACGACAATGGTAGAGGTAATGTTTAATTTGAATCATCTTAGAACATATAAATTGTTAAATAATTGTGCAACATTATAAGCCTTATCATTAAAATAGAATAAACAACTATTATTTAAAATAAAAACCTTTCTTGTCCTGACAAGAAATTGACTTAATGTATCCGCTAAAGCAGGCATGTAATAACAATTTACAAGTTCTCAATCTCGCCTTATGGGCAAAATTAGGTATCGAGTTCCTTCAACTAGAGCAACAACTTTTGCTCCAATATTAACCCTATACCTGAAGCTTGATCATTGCTAGGATTCTTCTTTAGATCTTCCAAATAAGCTCGACAATTTAACTTCCATTCATCTAGTTATTTCCCCAGAAATGACGATCATCTCCTTTAGTAACACCACTATTAGGCTTCAAAAGCCCTTTGGGATTGGACATTGGTTTGGCACCGAATAAGATCAAATCCTCACCTTGCATGTCCACTTTCCTTTCCCATTTGTATTCCATGTGTACATCATCAATATGGACATAATTCATGCCTTTACCGTGTTACTTTTAGCAGTTCTAAACATGCCTAACAACTCAATGGCTGTTCAGTCTATCTCATTCCTTTTGTTCTTAATAAACTAAGAATAGAAGTTGTTCAAAGATCATTTGATCAAATCAAGCTGAGTCTCTAGACCATTCTTGAAACCCAAAATATCAAGGTACATATGCCTATCACCTTTAGAACATGTGGTCCAACCGGATATGATTCTCCCATTAATGCAAAAGTATGGTGCCTTATTATTGCAAAATATTTCTGACGAGCCTATCCTTCAAACATCTTTAGAAGGTACTCAATCATATCATAAGTATAACGATCCGTATATTTTATTTATTATTTAAATGTATAATTATGGAATAAATAATTAAATAAAATGATTGTGTGGGTTCAGTCAGTGGATTATTACTTTGTCACTATAGGTATGTGATTACTAATGTATGGAATTGAATTGTGAGGTTAATTAATGAATTGTATGAGTTTGTATCATTGTTAAAAATGGTGTTATTGCGGTTTTATTTCCATAAATACTTGGATTATCTGTAAAATTGTTTTTATGACTTTATACTTTCAATATTTATTTTTGGGACTTTAAAAAATTTAGAAATCAATATTTTATTAATTATTTAGCTCTATATGATTTTCTGATTACATTTAATTTTAAAATCTGTATTTATTTCCTGAATTCTTCAAAAATTATGAAACTCATATTTATTTAAGTTTGGAATATTCCAAGAATTTTAAAATTATTTTGGGAATTTTCGGGATTAATTTCACCTGCCGTTGATTCGTTTAATCAATAAAAGCGGGTATAAGTGGCATTTTAGAAATTATTTTAAAATTATAAAATTTATGATTTTGTAAACTTCGGGATATTTGTGACATTTTAAGACTATTTTCGTAATTTTCTGAATTTGTTTTAAGTACAACTCAGACTGTTAATCATTAAATGCGGATATAAGTTGCGCTCCAAAAAATGGTTTAAAAATTATGAAAATCTTATGTCTTATATAATTAATTATTTTATGATTTTTAAAATTATTTCGTAATTTTTCCGATAAACCGTTACCCAAGCGTTATTACATTATTTCATTAAATTCAGTCCAGAATTAAGACTGGAGGGAAAGGACACGTGTTAATTCACTTGATACGTGTCCAAAACCCCTGCATTTTCAGTTTATACAACTTATGTTTTACAAAATTTAATTAATCAAAAATTACTCTCTCTCTCTCCTGCTCTTCATCTCTCTCATCTCTCGTCTCTCTCGCAATCTCTCTTAATCTCTCTCAATTTATTTCTCTGAAGTCTCTCTCTCTCCTCTCTGTTCCCTCTTCTCCTTTTCCTGTCCTTGCTGCATTTCAGCCGCCCCTGTTTCCACTGCCGCTGCCCAATTCCGGTTGGTTCTGGTTGCTTAGTCCTGTTTTTGCTTGATTTTATATGTATATGTGTGTAATCATTTAAGGGATTGTGAGTTTGATGTGTTCTGTGCCGCCGTGTTTCCGGTTGCCGCCGGTTTCTTTCCGGTGAGGCGGCCGGTGGGTGTGCTGTGTGTGTTTGCGTGTATGTCTTGTGTGTGTACTCTGCGCGCACGTGTGTTGCGTGTGCGTGCGGTGTTGTGTGCGTTGCGTGTATGTGTCTGGTGGGAGTTGCTGTGTTGTTGGGTTTGATTACTACTGTGTTCCTGTGATTATTTCGACCTTTTACTTTGGAGGTTCGAACTATTGTGTGATTTTTGTGGAGAGATTTCGAATGAAACATTCTTGGTTTGCAAAATTAAATTTCTGATTATTCCAGAATTTAATCTGTGAAGGTTCGCGTCGGAAACCCGATTGTACGGGTAACCGCGAATTTTTGCCGCCGTCGGCGATGAGCTTCGGCGAGCCGACGGTGGACCATGATGATCGTTATCTGAGTCCTAAAATTTTAAAATATTAATTTAGTTCGTTCAATATTTTTGAGATGCAAATAATCGGTTAATGATAATTAATTGGGTTGAATTGTAGTTGAAATTTGTGGAATATTGGATTGTGTGATTGATTGGTTGTTTTGGGATTTGACGTCGAGTTGTTCGACAGGTAGGCCGATAATCAAAGGAGGCGCTACCCGAATTTTTTGAAAATTAAATTCGAAAATGCGGGACATACCCTATAATTATCGGAACGTTGAGCGAGTATAAATATGTGTATACATATATTTTGTGCGGAACCTGATTGTATGTTGTGGTGAATGTTTTGTCAAAATCCAGTAACCCTAATTTCGTAAAATGACGAGTATACGTATTTTCTGAAATTGAACACCAAACCGATTTCTCGAAAACGTGAACCCTAACTGTTGGATGTGTTATTGTATTGTAATAATGTATATAATTACGAGTCGGGTTTGAATATCGTTGGGTAGAATTGGAATCGAGGATATGTCAAGCATACCTAGACGTCTAACGTAGGGTATTTCGGCTCTGTAGGTTCTAGTCGAAGGACTCAAGAATTGAATTCGAACTAAAGATAACCTAGTGATCAGTCGACAAGCGCAGCGAGGTTCCTAAGCGAGAGACCTGAGCGTTGAGGTCGGATTCAGGATAGTCAAATAGTAAAGCGATAAATCCTGAGCGTCCGAGTCGGCTCAGAGTCAATTAGTATCAGTTGTAAAGCTCTGCAAGGCAAGTACCCCTGACCATTCTTTTATGGTTCAGAATATATGAATGAAATGTTGTTTTATTTTCGAACAGGAACATAAACGTTTTAAGTTGCGTATCCCCTGTGTTTGAAAATGTTGTTAAATATATATTTTGGGGACAAGTAACTTCTGAAAGTACCTATCTCTAAATGTGATTAAAAATGGAAAAGAGGTTTTGAATAGTGTGCTGTGAAAGAATCGATTTTAACAAGAGATAGGTAAAAGTGATTTTGAAACTGGATAAAACGAATCAAATATTGGATAACGTTGCGTAAGTGGCTAATTCGGTTGCGCGCATTACATAACCGATTAGTCCAGCATAGATAATCAAAGACCTAGCTAGTCTCTGCGGATCCGGTGATTTTGTGTGAAAGCCCGATCAGCTTTCCTAGGCATTTTGTGTGAAAGCCCGATCAGCTTCCCTAGATATTTTGTGTGATAGCCCGGCCAACTATCCTTGATAATTTGTATGGAGGCCTGATCAGCCGTCCCTAGATAACATCCAATACATATCTGATTGTGATTTTGTTATTCCAGTAATGGAACAAATGGCTTTGGGTCCCCGTAACGGGACAGATAATTTTATGGTTCCTGTAATGGAACGGAAGGTTTGAAAATGGAGATAGCATGCTTAAATTGAACTATTGTTTTTATGCACAACACACGACAGTTAATTTTATTTTACAGAGCATGCTAGTTTTGATATCCAGTTTATACGTGTTTTACATGTTTCTGGCAAGTTATGAATTATGTTCCTATAACTGCTTTACTTTAAACTGTTTTATTTGTTATTCATATAGTGCTGCTGCTGAGCAAGCAATTGCTCACCCTTGTATAATATTTTATATGTATTGCAGATGCCTACGAGATTCTTGCGCGGTATTCAGGGCAAAGTTCCAGCTCCTTTCGTGTCAAACTCCTCTGAGGTAGTTGTGTTCAGACCAGATGAGGTCTGTTGAGTTGCTGCATTGAATTAGTGGTCAGGATTGTGTAAGGTAATTTGGGTTGTGTTAGTTGAGTAACCTAATTCATACTTAAACCTGGAAAAAATCTTGGCAAAGGGCTCGTAGTTATATCCTGTTATTGATTTGTTTATCTTGACGACGTCAATTCCTGATCCCGGGATTGAGGCCTTCATAATAAACATCATTATGCTCTTGTTGCTTCTAAAGCTCCGCACTCATAATTACAAGCATGAGACATGAAACATCAGTTACATAATTAATTTGCTTCTGGTATGCATTTTGTTCTGCACATGTTTCATTCTCAGTTAGAAGAAATAAGGGAGGGGTTTGAGTGACATCCTTGAACCCGAGGACAATCCTCAAGTTCCCATGTCAATCGAGCAAATTATTTCATATCAGCTTGTCCTTCTCAAGGACTATTAAATACAGAAGTTATTTGTGTTATTTGTTATTTGATATCTACAATATTAAAGTGCATAAAATGACTTAGTCTACAGATGATCATTATATTTTGTTCAAGTGATTATTCATATATATATATATATTCACAATATATATATCTCCCACTATTTTTATAAAATCAATAGCCCTAATTATTAATTCGGAAAAAATATCTTCTATATCCTTTCTAGTGAGCCAAGATCCATATTTCACCATGCGTTAGGTCAGCTTTGGCTTTTCTCCTAAAATAAGATTATTTAGGTAGACAACAATTGTCAATTATATCAACTATATAACTCTTGCATAGCTTGGCGGAACAACATTTGTTCATATTTACCTAATAAATCTCGCCAAATTCTATGCCTCTAAGTTTACAATCCTATTGTGGTAACTTAGTTAATTCAAAACCAATAGTCAAAAATATCAATATACTTCAACACAACTCCCATGATAGATAGGAGTACTTCGCTTTGGCGAACCCACTCCTTTTCGATCTAGGGGTTAACGCATTGTACTCATTGAAAGGCATCTGATCAACTTAATATATACTTTAGGGTTTTGTTAATTTTAAAACGATTATGATCCCATCATAAAGAGATTCCCAATTTTTTCTTGAATAAAATACTTCAAATCAATATTCATCAATGGTTTGATTTCCAAGTAGTGAGGGAGTCACAACGGTCTCGTTTAAAATCCACAACCTTACAAGTTCAAAGAACTCGCTTTTGATAAAATCGCCCCATGTCAGAAATAAAAAAAAATTGTATTTTATTCCGTGTTTCATAAACACGAGAATCTCATAATCATTTGTTCATTTTAAAATCTTGAATCGTTACAGATTTTATCTTGTTTAGCAAGCGTGGCATGAGTGTCGTATCTAATACATACATCTTTAATCTAATTAAGCATGCATCTTTATAAACTACTCTACACATACATTCATCATATGCGCATATATATGTAAAGTGCAATAAATAAACGTGATTGGTTATGGCTTCATCCTATGTGATCTTTATCAAGCTAATGACAAAGATCTAGGTCAATCTAAGGTGGAAAATAAATACAGGCTAACTACTACATGTCTTCTTTCTTTTATTGCTTCCTTGGATGGCCTCCGTGTGGGATTACCCTTGATTTTCAAATCTTCATGTCTTCATGTATATTACAAGAATGAAATATGAAAACTAATCTAATGAACTTACATGAAGAACTCGAGTTACATTCAAGACTTAATAATTACAAGTAGGCTTGTCAATGGAGCGGGGATCCGGTCCGATCCGATTCGATCCGGAGCTTGATAAATGGATATGGATTGTATAAAAAAATGTCTGATCCGCTAAAAATCCGATCTGATGATCCAGTAAGAAGCAGATATGGATATTACGTGATCCGGTCTGTTAAAAACCCGATTCGGCTTATAATATATATATATATAATAAAATATATATATATATAAATATTTTAAGTTTCTAAGTACAAAATTTTCATTAAATTTAAATTCCTTAATATTTCTTTCTTGCAATTTATAAATTGAACCAGATACATAAAATATTCAAATGTATTCATATATTTGCCGGTTATGCAACTTTCAGAAAATATCTATATTTAACCGTAGAAAAGTGAAATTTTACATAATCAATTTACTAATAATTTAATTTTGTTACGTGAATCCTCAAAACTGAATGTATGTGCAAATTTTTGTGATGTAACTATATCGGTGCTATATATTAAAATTCATAACTTTCGATTGACTCATTTCAATATGCAAAAATAAATAAATTGAAATTCGATGACACAAGTCTTTGAATGCATATAGCAACAACAAAAATATATTGCCTTAAGGGTTATTTATGTTGCAGTAGAATTTATGGCAACAAATATGCAAAATTTTGGCGTTGCATCCGGTGGTGATGCAATAGAGGTTCTATAGCAACATTTTAAGCTATGTATAGCAACAATAAAATATTATTGCAATAAATTATATATAGTAACAAAATATATTTTACAGCAACGCAGTTAAATCATTGTAATAGCTATTTTTGTTGGCTAAATAACCACCTTAAGGCAACATTAATTGGTCCAATTGCAATGAAGTTTATGGTCAAATTTAACATATATTGCAACAATTTCGAATCAATTGCAATATTTTATAGCTGATGTAATTGTAAATAGCAACATATTTGGACAGAATTGCAACAATATTTTTAAAAAGAAATAGTAAAATATGACTGTAAATAGACTAAACCAAATAATTTTTTTACGACAAAACCAAACTTTAATGTCATTTTATAACCATTACAAACCATTCAAAAGCTATGGTTGTTCCAACAATATCATACAAATCATTCAAAATGTAAGTAAATACACGATGATCAAATATCTACACCAAATTAACTAATAAACAAAACTAATAAAAATCTTCATTTAGCTTCTTGGCTACCAAATATCATTCATCTACCAAACTATTCTACTTCCATCCCAAATTCAGGAAGATATATCTTGACCAACACCTTTGATGTTGGGTCAGATACAATAATATGGCATACACTCAGGCTAATAAAGCCTTCTTCCACAGCCTTGTCGATAAAATCCACTAAAGAGTTGTGTTATTTATCCACATTGAGAAATTCCTCCGTCCATATTGAGTAATTCCACCTGCCAAAGTTCGTAAATATGATTTCCAGTCTTCTAATGGGTTGAAGAACACAAGGCAGCAATATGATTTACTTGTTTTGTGGAATATTGAATTAAAAAACTAAAGAAAATAATTTAAGACATACATAGTTATTGGAGGCACCTTTTCTGGAATTTCTAATAAACCATCCAATTCATCTGTCTCTGAGTTCTTCTTTCACTCTGCAGCAGCTTTCTTTACCTTATATGAATTAAAAGACAATAATTTTCAGAATCAGAGGCTTTGAAGTGCACCTAACAAAGTACATAGAGACTGGATGGTTGTAAACTACAATAATATATTATAAAAAAAGGATAGAGAAGATATAGGGTATTTTTTTCCAGAAATCAACCACTATGACATATACTAATAACACAAAGTGAACATATTAATCATTAATATCACTCTGTTACAACTTAGCTACTTAGCAGTTGCTTTTAATTATCCATAACTGCATTAATTTGCTTATGATAAACCCGTGCAAGTTAACCTTGACTAACAAGAATAGTTTTACCATGTTGATTATCAACTATTAATGTTGCAGCATCCTACTCTTAGTGTTTTCGGTTAGAAAGTATCTGAATAACCAAAGAATATTAGAATGCTTTCAGAACTGATATCAGTTCCCATCTCCATAAGAGCATACATGTAACAAATAGTGATGCGACTATTTCCAAATGCCATCTGAATTAATTAATGTAAGGGTAACCTACATGTATATTTACTGACTGCATAATCCTTTCATAAAATTTACCATTACTGGATCATGTTTGCGATGAGCAGCGGCTACTCCAAACTAATGAAGACTAATGCCACCATATCTAATATTATATTCCACAGATGTATCTTACGTGTTGATTTTAATACAATTACCTATTGTTCAGGTTTGTAATAGCTGCAAGAAATGGAAAAAAGTATATGGCTAACATAAAATAATGAAGACAAACATAAGTTGGTGTCTTAGCAGATAGATCAACAAAGAGAAAAGAAGATTAGGATCTTGGACATCAAAAGAAAATGATACAAAACTTTGTCCATTCTGCATATCATGATGCTGAGACTCTAGAAAAATAATAAATAAATTCAAGGAACCGACTTGCCCTTCATAAAGCATGGAATTTTGATCAGTTTTTGGCTAATTCCACCATCTTGGCCAATTTGTGAACCAGGTCAGTTAGTCTCCTAATTTATTTTTTATTTTAATATATTCTGTGCTAGTACAGGAAATGTTGATAAATCAAGCGCCACCGTCATACTTAAAAATAGGATTCAATTAGTGTGTGATCCCGGTGATTAGTTAAATCTAGTGTAGAAAGACTTTACTAGAGAAGTGAAAAAAAAGAGAACCTGGTAACTATTTTCCTTTAAACTCCTTCTGAAGTACATTCCTTGATGTAAATTATGACATTAATAAAGAGTGAGATCGATTACTATGTTTTTTAATAAATGTCTCTGCTATGTAATTTTTTACAGTCCTTTTTTCTAGAATTTATTTTCTTTATTTACATTTATTATATTACCAGAAAATAAAGACAAAAGCAGAGGAAGCATGAAGGTATACAGTGATAGGGAATTCAGCAGAGACGTGATAAGAAATGAAGATGTTACCTCTATTAAATTAGATAACACACCCTCTCTGGAATGTAGTACCCATAATCTAGAACTTACTTGTACTTCTTACAAGAGGAAGGTAAAACAAGATGATATCTAATATGAAGAACAGCCCCATCAACCCCTGAAGAAAGAACGTCAGTACCACCACCGGGCAGAGTTAGTGTTGGTGTCAGCCACCACATCACCAATTCTTCTTGAAGGATTGGCGAAAACTATAAATGCGCCTATCGAGCAAATTTATAGATATTATTGATTTTTTTATGTAATAATATATTATTTTAATCTGTATATGTACCATATCATATTTTATCATCTCATAGTTAAGCCTTAAGCTATATACTTAATGCTTAACTATAATGTAAATTGTATATTTGGATAGGGTAATTCGAATTTTTTTTCATCTGCATTATATATTACCTCCCCCTCAAGGCCTTAAACCACCACATCCCCTTTGCCATTTTCCATAAGAGCTACCCCTGCATCCATATGTATGCCTCTTTTCTACAAATTAAAAAAAACAATTTAGACATGGTGGCTGACACATACATATAATCTCTATTAAGTTATAAATTCACCACTTTTTTCAAACCAAAGCTTTGGCACTATATTGATGTACCAGTTGTCTTAAAGGTTTTGGTTGAGTGGCTTAAATAGATCATCTATCTTTAGCAAACATATACAATTATTTTATTTCGAAAACAAGCAGACCCCATCTTTTCTTCCTTCACCTTGCATCGTACAAGTCTTTACGGTTCCAATCTGACCATATGCAAAGATAAGTGTTATACTCGTTTAAGTCTCTGCTTTTAAGCTGATGCTTATGAGAAGTTCATCGACGGATAAATATAATCATCATAAATATAGCATAAACATCGCTCACATATGCCCTCAAACAAAGTCCTGCTACTCTATAAAGTTATAGAGCCTAAAATCATAAATCACCAATTAAAACTGTTACAAAATCTAAATGATAAAATCTCAAAAAATCCATTATAAACTCAATTATCTCGTAACTGAGTCTCGATTAAATAATCAATAATCTCATGAAATTCCAAATTACATAAAAACCCAAACTGAGAAACTCAGTACAAGAAAATATAAGAGCATATGAAGCTCATAAATTCCCTATTATAAAAAAATCAAACATAAGAACAAAGCACTACTCAAATTAACATCAAGTTAAACACAAATAACTAAAATAAAAACATGAGAACACTAACTAGGAATTGAAAAATAGTAATTTAGGGACAAGAAATAAGATTTGAACATGACAAACAAACTAATTAAGATTTCAAAATAGTTATTTGAACAAAGAAGAACATACACGGTCAATATGGGGGAAAGGATTTTGAGGTCGATGATTTACCATTTTGAAGCTTAAATCTTCTTCTCGAGCTCAATATTTAGATCTTGATTTTTCCTAGATCTTGAATTTTCCGTCGGCTTGAATATTTTTTCTCCCTCTCATCGTTCATGTGTCCTGAGGTAGTGGTCAAGGCGTGTATAATGTTCTCTTTTTTTTGTTTCCTTGTCTTTATTAATTTTGGTTAGCCCGGCAAAAGTTTTATCTGAAATATTTGGGAAGCCCGCCAATACGTTGGGCCCAAAATTTGGACCTATTGCAACATCTTAAGCAATTCATTGTAATAAAATGCTAGGTTTTAACTCCCTCCATTTTTTCAACATCATTTGCAACGCTTTTAAAAGTTCTTGCAATACATGTATCAAATACTTCCATTTGCAACATTTTTTGACAAATTTTTAGAGATGTGGTTGCAATAGATAATCTATGGTGTAGTGTCGGTTGCGCGCATTACATAACCGATTAGTCCAGCATAGATAATCAAAGACCTAGCTAGTCTCTGCGGATCCGGTGATTTTGTGTGAAAGCCCGATCAGCTTTCCTAGGCATTTTGTGTGAAAGCCCGATCAGCTTCCCTAGATATTTTGTGTGATAGCCCGGCCAACTATCCTTGATAATTTGTATGGAGGCCTGATCAGCCGTCCCTAGATAACATCCAATACATATCTGATTGTGATTTTGTTATTCCAGTAATGGAACAAATGGCTTTGGGTCCCCGTAACGGGACAGATAATTTTATGGTTCCTGTAATGGAACGGAAGGTTTGAAAATGGAGATAGCATGCTTAAATTGAACTATTGTTTTTATGCACAACACACGACAGTTAATTTTATTTTACAGAGCATGCTAGTTTTGATATCCAGTTTATACGTGTTTTACATGTTTCTGGAAAGTTATGAATTATGTTCCTATAACTGCTTTACTTTAAACTGTTTTATTTGTTATTCATATAGTGGTGCTGCTGAGCAAGCAATTGCTCACCCTTGTATAATATTTTATATGTATTGCAGATGCCTACGAGATTCTTGCGCGGTATTCAGGGCAAAGTTCCAGCTCCTTTCGTGTCAGACTCCTCTGAGGTAGTTGTGTTCAGACCAGATGAGGTCTGTTGAGTTGCTGCATTGAATTAGTGGTCAGGATTGTGTAAGGTAATTTGGGTTGTGTTAGTTGAGTAACCTAATTCATACTTAAACCTGGAAAAAATCTTGGCAAAGGGCTCGTAGTTATATCCTGTTATTGATTTGTTTATCTTGATGACGTCAATTCCTGATCCCGGGATTGAGGCCTTCATAATAAACATCATTATGCTCTTGTTGCTTCTAAAGCTCCGCACTCATAATTACAAGCATGAGACATGAAACATCAGTTGCATAATTAATTTGCTTCTGGTATGCATTTTGTTCTGCACATGTTTCATTCTCAATTAGAAGAAATAAGGGAGGGGTTTGAGTGACATCCTTGAACCCGAGGACAATCCTCAAGTTCCCATGTCAATCGAGCAAATTATTTCATATCAGCTTGTCCTTCTCAAGGACTATTAAATACAGAAGTTATTTGTGTTATTTGTCATTTGATATCTACAATATTAAAGTGCATAAAATGACTTAGTCTACAGATGATCATTATATTTTGTTCAAGCGATTATTCATATATATATATATATATTCACAATATATATATCTCCCACTATTTTTATCAAATCAATAGCCCTAATTATTAATTCGGAAAAAATATCTTCTATATCCTTTCTAGTGAGCCAAGATCCATATTTCACCATGCGTTAGGTCAGCTTTGGCTTTTCTCCTAAAATAAGATTATTTAGGTAGACAACAATTGTCAATTATATCAACTATATAACTCTTGTATAGCTTGGCGGAACAACATTTGTTCATATTTACCTAATAAATCTCGCCAAATTCTATGCCTCTAAGTTTACAATCCTATTGTGGTAACTTAGTTAATTCAAAACCAATAGTCAAAAATATCAATATACTTCAACACAACTCCCATGATAGATAGGAGTACTTCGCTTTGGCGAACCCACTCCTTTTCGATCTAGGGGTTAACGCATTGTACTCATTGAAAGGCATCTGATCAACTTAATATATACTTTAGGGTTTTGTTAATTTTAAAACGATTATGATCCCATCATAAAGAGATTCCCAATTTTTTCTTGAATAAAATACTTCAAATCAATATTCATCAATGGTTTGATTTCCAAGTAGTGAGGGAGTCACAACGGTCTCGTTTAAAATCCACAACCTTACAAGTTCAAAGAACTCGCTTTTGATAAAATCGCCCCATGTCAGAAATAAAAAAAAATTGTATTTTATTTCGTGTTTCATAAACACGAGAATCTCATAATCATTTGTTCATTTTAAAATCTTAAATCGTTACAGATTTTATCTTGTTTAGCAAGCGTGGCATGAGTGTCGTATCTAATACATACATCTTTAATCTAATTAAGCATGCATCTTTATAAACTACTCTACACATACATTCATCATATGCGCATATATATGTAAAGTGCAATAAATAAACGTGATTGGTTATGGCTTCATCCTATATGATCTTTATCAAGCTAATGACAAAGATCTAGGTCAATCTAAGGTGGAAAATAAATACAGGCTAACTACTACATGTCTTCTTTCTTTTATTGCTTCCTTGGATGGCCTCCGTGTGGGATTACCCTTGATCTTCAAATCTTCATGTCTTCATGTATATTAAAAGAATGAAATATGAAAACTAATCTAATGAACTTACATGAAGAACTCGAGTTACATTCAAGACTTAATAATTACAAGTAGGCTTGTCAATGGAGCGGGGATCCGGTCCGATCCGATTCGATCCGGAGCTTGATAAATGGATATGGATTGTATAAAAAAATGTCTGATCCGCTAAAAATCCGATCCGATGATCCAATAAGAAGCAGATATGGATATTACGTGATCCGGTCTGTTAAAAACCCGATTCGGCTTATAATATATATATATATAATAAAATATATATATATATATATATAAATATTTTAAGTTTCTAAGTACAAAATTTTCATTAAATTTAAATTCCTTAATATTTCTTTCTTGCAATTTATAAATTGAACCAGATACATAAAATATTCAAATGTATTCATATATTTGCCGGTTATGCAACTTTCAGAAAATATCTATATTTAACCGTAGAAAAGTGAAATTTTACATAATCAATTTACTAATAATTTAATTTTGTTACGTGAATCCTCAAAACTGAATCTATGTGCAAATTTTTGTGATGTAACTATATCGGTGCTATATATTAAAATTCATAACTTTCGATTGACTCATTTCAATATGCAAAAATAAATAAATTGAAATTTGATGATACAAGTCTTTGAATGGCTTGCACATTTATCTAAACACACATCGTATCATTTCATATTTTTCTTCGTTCGGTTTTTTTAAATATTATTTTCCCGACAAAAAAGATGATATCAGGTTTTTTCCTCACATTTTTAGCTTTATACACTTTATTTTACAAATATTTTTCTTTGTTCGTTCATTTTCGATGTTCCTCGTGTGAAAATTCGAATAATTAGTTTATTCCATTTTGAGAGTTTTTTTTTCATTATATGATAAATTGATTTTACGCACATTATACACTTAGTTTTACAAGTATTTTAATTTTCTTAAAGTTACTTTTCGTAACTTTTGGTAATTTAAAAAAAACTTTACAAAATTATTGTGCAATTAAATTACGTAATTAATAAATAAAATAAATATTTTATATCATAAATTATTCTATAATCTAATAACCCTTCTAAATTCTAAATAATAATTGAGTCTTAGAGTTCTAACTCCCACCGAATACCGTAATTAATGGGTCTGGTGACTCTGTCATTGCATATTTGCAATATTAGATAGCTTTAATTTCCAAATATTTTTCATTTTTCATTTTTAGAAATTAGCATGTAGGAAGAATAGTTTAATTTAAGAATTTTTTTATTTAGATCTAAATGGATTGGAGCTCCGATCCGAAATCCGAAAATCCTAATGGGGCGGATATGGATTGAGCTATAATTTATCCGAAACGCGATCCGATCCCGATCTGATCCAAAAAAATTAAATGAATTTCGATATGGATTTACTTAAATCCGATCCAAATCTGAGCCGTTGACAAGCCTAATTACAAAATTAAACGACATGCAAGCCGTATTTGAAAAACCAAAACCATTAACCTAAGGTCATAAGCCATAACCATCCACCATGCTCAATTACCACAAAATAACATGTTAAAAAACATAATCTGATCTTAACGTATCATACCTATCATGATCTAATCATAAAAATCAAATATTAAAAAATCAGAAAATTCGAAATTAAATCTGATAATATTAAATCACAGGTTACAGGGCCTAAACGACGTCGAACGCCTTACAGATCAGTCGATGATAGAATTAGCTATCAGTTTTGTTCAGACGTTCGATTCCATATGAAATAGCGTATTCGTTCGCCAAAATCGGACACCATACCCATATTTCAGCAAATCCGCTGCATCCGATTCAGAATCGTATCAAATACGATTCATATAATAAGAACAAACAAAAACATGTATATATCAGTATATATACATATTATATAATCATCATATAATTATACAACTCTCATGAATATCATATATTTCAAACATATACATACATACGCATATATAAACATAACAACATGTAAAACATATAAAATTGCATACATAATAGTCATGGAATATTGTATACATGTTATCATCATAAAACCAGTAAACACATAAATGAATTAAACACTTTTCGTAAGTAGCTCTGATTCCATTGTTGGGTTTCGAGCACATAAATGCAACGGAAATAGTTATTAAAAATGTAATAACTCAGAATTTTCGAAACCCACCGCAAGATCCATGTGAAAAACATATATTTAATTCGTAGATCAAATTGTTTACCTTAAGAAGCTTTACCAATTGGTTGACTAATGGAGATTCAAAGCTTGTTCAATCACCACGCATCCCGCTCTCACGATCTACCTCTATCGGTATCCACACGAATGCTTGAACTCAAGGATTGGATGTGTACTAGCACAAAATGGTTTTTTTGCTCTCTCCATCTTCTCTTTTGGTGGCTAGGGTTTTAGTAAAAGTCTTGCAACCCGAAAAATATTAGCCAAACAAGAGATATTATATAGATAGTAGAAAAACGAATTATAACTCTTAACTAATTAGGAGTTATTATTAATTTGAAATTTCTATTTGTATTATAATTAAGTCTCACTTAATTATTTAACAAATAAATTTCATAATTAATATTAGTAAATTTGAATATCATTATTTATCTAATTAATTAAGTCAAACTTAATTAATATTATAAATAAATCAAATTACTTTTGTCACACCCCCAACTTAACCAACAAAATTAAATATAATTATTACAATATTTAGAAGAAAGTAAACATAACCAAATCCAAGATCTTACAGTTTAGGGTTTGGAACAGCCCAACACTACCATCTATTACAAATAATTTTAATTTCGAGTCCTCACACAAAACTATCTCTTATTCTACCTGAGCTCGAACATACGCATCATCGTCACAGGTCTTATGTGATGTCTGTTTGAATCTAACCATAGCTGCTAGCTGCAATATCAGGGTAAAGCAAGGAGTGAGCCAAATGCTCAACAAGTGTTAAACAATACGATGCGAAACATAAATCGAGATATATATTAAAGAATGACAATGTGAAGACATAACCAATAATAACAAGAGATAAAACTTTGGGTGATGACATCATTTTCTTGTATCAAAACATTTTCAAAATCATATCTTAATCAAAATCATTTTATGACGCTACGGATTACAGCCGGTCATCAGCCGCCAAGTAATCCCGAACCTCGCTGGGTTCTAAAACATTAATGGGATCCCTAGGCAACTTTTAAGCCTACATTATAAGTGTGAAAAGGACTCGCGTCTCAGTCCAGATCCACTATTTAAAGAAAACATTTATCCCCCTTTGGGACTGAAAATCCACATTTTATTTATTTCAAAAACTGATGTCGATTTATGACAAAATCTCTTTTAACAGTAAACATTTTTATCAAGGGATTATAGATCAACTCGAAACACTGGAAATATGGTACTAAATCTCAGGGCCATGATCTACTAGACTTTACTCTCTTAGGGTAACTGAAAGGATTCCATATACAAAACTTGGGAAAGAAAATTTAGCGAGGCTATTGGATATTATGAAGGGGTAATGCCAAGCTAGGCTTAAAGCAATGGTTTTTCGACAAGGTACAAGTGCTAGAACATCAAGAAGATAAGATTCATGAATAATAAGGGTGTTAAGGTATGAAGAAATGATCTTTAGCTCAGGGTATATCAGGATTGTTAAACTTTAGGGTAATAAAGAGAGGTATCAATCAATTATGGACAACTTTGATGAATATCTGGCTTTTAGGTATCAAGGTAAAGTTCTATAGGGATTCAAGCATCAGGGTGAGATATCAATACTCTAGGAATCATTAGCATGATAATCAAGAGGATCAATCAAGTGTTATAACAACTCTTTATTTTATCATGGCATTCAAATTACTTTAATATACTATCATGACAAGACTTTTGAACTACTTGTAATACGTACTTGAGGGTTCATGGCATTTCTATATAATTCAAAGATAACTTAAGATACGCTTGGTTCAAGTATATCAAAATGACTCAGGATAATCGCATCAATAAATATATGAACTAATTGTTACACATTTGCAGTGAATACGAAAGACAGGTTGAATCACTTGCCTTGAGAAAGGCTAGTCTGGTCTGGCTGGTAGGAGCAACTGGAAGCTTCACTCGACCTTTATGGCAAGTTTACCCTCGTCTCGAGATCCTACATAAATAATAATCCTCATTATAATATATTCTCACCAACTTAACATATTTACAACCCGAAATTAAACACGAATGGCACTTAGGCTTATATGCACTTAATTTCATATTTTAATACCAAATAATACCACATACACCATAATGCAACACTAGGCTTGGATGATCTCGATCCCCAACTTAAGTCACTTGGTCACTATACTTAGACAAAGTCTCCAAATTTTGGCTTCCTAACCCGATGTGCCTTTACTAAAATATCCAAAACCTATTGACCCTCACTTGGGCCTTTTGTTCTACTGACTTTATACTATCTTACAACCATGGTGGTCAACCTAGATCTCACTCCTAAGTGTTCTAAAACTATGTGATAAGTGAAAGTGCTCACTGGAGTAAATTTCAGAATGACATATATGGTTTCTTGAGTGCATTAGACACCCTTAAACTACAAGTTTTCCTCCAAAACTCTTACACTAGACTCTTCTGACCATAAGGCACCTCCCAAACTTGATGTGGCTCAAGGGCCTAGCTTGGGCGTAAGCTTAAAGTCCAAGATTCCTCTGTTTTTCTAGGCAGAAAACGCCCTGACTTGAACTAACTTGTGACACATGGTTCTAACTCCTATTTTATGAACTATGGCTGGAAAAACTTCTCTGACACTCCCTCTAACTAAGGCCCAACAGGGCCTAATGAGGGCCTACCCATGACATGGTCAAAACTTCCTATTTCTAAGTTGCAACAAAACTGTCCCCTGCTGGACAGATTTTGTGATTTCACTTGTGCACCTAACCAAACGACTTATAAACCTCCAACCAACACCTAAAACCTTTTATATACTCCTAATACTAGCTTCTGGTGGCTTGGGCCTCAAAGTGCACATCAATGACATGGTCAAAACTCACTCTAAACCTCAGGGTACTAAACTGATTTTCTGCAGAAACTAAGACTCTCCTTTGTCCAAGGTTTTTACTTGACAAACTCAACCACCAACAACTCAAATACCCAAACCATGACTTAACTATGGTGATCTACTGAAATAACTCCCTTATACTCAAAATAATCTTGGTGGAGATCATCCTTACCTAGGGTGCAACATGGCAAAACAAAGGAAATCACATTACACAATTTACAAGTCATCAAGTTTTTTGAAAATAACAAGTTATATATTCTTATAAAATATATACACGAATTATTACCATGCATCAAGGAGCACTAATCAAGATTAACACCTTATCCCTACTGAAATTAAAGCTTACTAACAAAATCTTTCCAAATGATCAAAATCTTCCAACATTCCAAGAGAAATTTACATGCATGCATGACTTCGAGTTTTACAAACCAAAACAACATATTTTCTAAATATATTCTATCATAAAATCAATATGCAAGCCCAGAAATAGCTATATCTAGATGATCACTTAGCATGTAAAGGGTTTTATCAAGTTTTTGATACAAAATTTATGTTATCACTACCAAAAACACATAGAAATGAATCAAGGCAACAAAAATGATCTCAAGGACCATTCATTCGGCTCTCTTAAGGTCATGGCCGAATGAAATGGAAGGGAAATGGCCATTCAACATCAACAGTCTCTTTCTCAAGACTTGGCATTTCACCATTCCTTATAGTCCTCTCAAAAATAACCTTAAATCCATAAGAATCAAGATTGTACTTTGAGTTCCAACTAAAACCTTGACATGCAAACTTAAAACTTAAACTTTTTACTCAAAACTCTTTGAATTATATATGATCATGATATGAGAAGTAATATTTACTTGTATGGAAAGTGGGAGCTTGAATGAGGAATGAAGAAAAGGGGAGAGGGTAGGTTTTCGGCTAAAACCCGAGAGGAGAGGGAGAAGGGAGGGAGGAGAGAGTGAGGTGAGGGTGGAGTGTGAAATGATCATGATAACTTGTGCTTGTTTTTATGGTTTTAATTTGAACAAATGTGAGTGGAATTGGTAATTGACAAAAGTAGCCCTCTAGCAAGGTTAGGTCATTTTGCATGCAAGGACAAAGAAGTGATTTGGCTAGTAAGATGAGAGTTAGTGGGGTTGGAATTGTCTTTTTAGCCCTTTAAGTTGAATAGAAAAGGATTTGCATGCAAGGGCAACCATGTAATTTGATAATTAATAAGCAACTTATTTTCAAAGATTTATTTTTATATAATAAAATAAAAGTTCAAAAATTATAAAATTTATACCATAAAATAATTTGGATTTTTAGAAATTTTATAAAATCACTTTCAAAATTTGTGAACAAAATATCTTTTAAAAGAAAATTTCTCCAAGGCTTAGAATATTTCTTATAAATCAAGAATAAAGGAAATAAACAAACTTTTACTTTGAAAAATCATGTACTACACTTAAAAATTTTATAATGCAGAAATTATCACTAACACAAACGCACAAACATTGAATATATTTACTTTCGACTTTAATATTATACCAAAACCACAAATAATATTACAAGAAAATGACGGTCGTAACATCTTTAATTTAATTTAAATCCAATTTCAATTAAATAATCCTTCAAACATTTTTTGTGTGTGACCCTATAGGTTATTATTACATTGGCAATGAATTTTAAATGTAATTTAAAATCGTAAACAATGAGCGGCATCTAGTAATACATCATTGCTACCTAAGTAATAATAATTGAATCGGTGATCGATTAAACCTTTCGTGAATAATGTACAATGTAATATAATCCCTTTAACCAAATATTATAGATTAAACTAGAGGCATGTAATGTGTCATCCTCATTATAGTTTAATCCAAGTTTCCTTGATCAATGAGTAGACTATCATATCAAATCAACATTTGAGCGTGACCACACATTTCATAGTCTAGCTCACACAAGTGGCCAATAATATCACTCCTAAAATAGGAGGGTTAAATCCCATCTAGATCATTCATATTTCTCATACGATCCATAATATACCCAATGCCCACTTTTATCATTACCCGGTCAAGGATAACTTTTAATGAAATCAATGTATATTAATTCTCGTATAGAAATATAATGACTTCAGGTCTAAGGACCATTACATCATTATCACTGTGAGAATTACTGATGACACAACAAATGTTGGGCTTGCTGAGCAGGCCTAACTCCACGTTAGTATGATATTTTCCGCTTTGGGCCGAGCCCGCACGGATTTGTTTTTGGGCACATCCCAAAAGGCCTCATACTAATTGGAGTTATCTGGCTGCTTATATTCAAGCAAACTGCCCCTCCCACAAACGATGTGGGACAACTCCTAACAATCTCCCCCTTCACAAATCGGGCCCGACACCTGTCGATTCTGCCTCCTGATTGTGTGATCAGGCTCCCCCTTGACCCATACTGAAAGTCCATCTGGCTATCTGCTCCCCCTAGGCCCAAATTGGAAGGCCCATCTGCCTTTCCTTGAGCCCATTCTGGGGCAAGCCAGTAGGAGTTATTCATTTATCTTTTGGTTCCGATAGGATTTTGGTTTTGAACAATTGTCTTTATGTACCTTCTTTTAGAAGGAATTTAATTTCGGTTTCTAAACTTGCTTTGGATGGTTATAATGTTTGTTTGGATCGTAATGTTTCTATTATGATGAATAAACGAATTATATGTTCTGGTACATTGCAAGATAATTTATATATAATTAATCCTAGTCAACCTGCACTGGAACTGCAATTTAGGGAATTGAACAACACATCTTCTAACTCTACTAAAAGAAAGGAACCTTCTAGTTTGAACCAAACATATCTTTTGCACTTGAGATTAGGTCATTTTAACTTGAGGAGGATTCAAAGACTGGTAGTAGACGGACCTTTAAGCTCATTCGCAGTGGAGCCATTTCCAGTTTGTGAATCCTGCTTGGAAGGTAAAATGACTAATAGGCCTTTCAAGGCAAAAGGGAATAGAGCCAAACAACTGTTAGAATTGGTTCACTCTGATTTATGTGGACCCATGAATATCCAAGCAAGAGGTGGTTATGAATATTTCGTCACTTTCATTGATGATTATTCTAGATATGGGTACGTTTATTTGTTGCGCCGTAAGTCTGAGTGCTTTGATAAGTTCAAAGAGTACAAAGCTAAAACGGAGAAGCGACTTAATAAAAGTATCAACTCACTATGATCAGATCGTGGTGGCAAATACTTGCTTGGAGAATTTAGGGAATATTTATCAGAAAATGGGATAGAATCCCAGTTAACTGCACCAGGCACACCCCAGCAGAATGGTGTAGCAGAGAGAAGGAACCAGACTCTTTTAGAGAGTGTTAGATCGATGATGAGTTATTCGGATTTACCCAAGTCGTTTTGGGGACATGCCTTAGAGACAGCAGCTTATCTTCTGAACTTAGTACCTTCTAAGTCGGTTCCTAAAACCCCCTTAGAATTATGGACCGGGGATAAACCGAGTCTAAGACATATTCGAATATGGGGTTGTCCAGCACATGTGCTGAACAAGAACGCGACTAAGTTAGAATCTCGTACAGAAGTAAGGTTGTTTGTAGGCTACCCCATGGGAACGAAAGGATATTTATTTTATAGTCCGAAGAATCGAGATGTCATTGTTAGCACCAATGCAAGATTCTTAGAGGAGGAATATATAATGAATCACAAACCCATGAGTAGTGTCGTTTTAGAGGAACTAGTGGGAGGGACAAATAATACCCATAAAGCTGTAGTACAAGTAGAACAACCACAACATAATGTACAACCTGTCACAAATACCGCACCAGTGCCTCGTTGTAGTGGGAGGGTTGTTCAACAGCCTGATAGATTCATGTTTTTGGGAGAGTCTTCAGACTTGGTCTCTGGTGAACATGATGATGATCCCCATACATACGAAGAGGTAGTACAGGACAAAGATGCAGATCTTTGGCAAAAGGCGATGGAATCTGAGATAGAATCAATGTATTCTAATCAGGTATGGGAGCTCGTGGAACCACCCAAAGGTATAAAACCTATTGGATGTAAGTGGATCTACAAGAAAAAGAGGGGATTAGATAAAAAGGTGAAAGCCTGGAAAGCAAGACTTGTTGCGAAAGGGTATACTCAGAAAGAAGGTATCGATTATGAGGAAACCTTTTCACCGGTAGTCATGCTTAAGTCAATCCGTATTCTTTTATCTATAGCAGCTCATCTCGATTATGAGATTTGGCAAATGGATGTCAAGGCAGCTTTTCTTAATGGAAGTCTTGAAGAAACCATCTATATGCAGCAACCAAAAGGATTCATTAAGGAAGGCCAAGAGCATCTGGTATGTGAGCTTAAGAGGTCTATTTATGGACTTAAACAAGCTTCTAGAGACTGGAATATTCGTTTTGATCAGGCAGTCCAGTCATATGGATCTGATCAAAGTCCAAGCGAATCGTGCGTGTATAAGAGAAGTGAAGGTAATGCAGTGGTTTTTCTAGTACTATATGTAGATGATATTTTACTCATTGGAAACAATGTTGAGATGTTGTCATCAGTAAAGGCATGGTTGTTCAAACAATTTGACATGAAGGACTTAGGTGAAGCGGCATACATCCTTGGGATCAAAGTTATAAGGGATCACAAGAAAAGGATGTTGGCTTTATCTCAAAAGCCCTACATTGATGAAGTATTAGCTCATTTTAACATGCAGAACTCCAAGAAAGGTTTTTTACCTTTTAAGCATGGAGTTGCTCTATCTAAGAAGCAATGTCCTTCGACACCTAAGGATATAGAGAACATGAAAGCACTTCCTTATGCTTCAGCATATGGAAGCTTAATGTATGTTATGTTATGTACGAGGCCTGACATCTGCTTTGCTGTTGGCATGGTTAGTAGATATCAGTCGAACCCAGGTCAGGAATATTGGAGTGCAGCAAAAACTATACTCAAGTACCTGAGAAGGACTAAGGAGTATATGTTAATTTACAAGGCCTCAGATCTATTTCCTTTGGGATATACTGATTCAGATTTCCAATCAGATAGGGATAAGAGGAAATCAACCTCGGGATATGTTTTTACTTTGGGAGGTGGAGCCGTTATATGGAGGAGTGTAAAGCAGAAATGCATTGCAGACTCCACCATGGAGGCCGAGTATGTGGCGGCCTCTGAGGCTGCCAAGGAGGCTGTATGGTTCAGGAACTTCCTTTTGGACTTAGATGTTGTACCTAATTTGCCTAGGAGCTTGACGGTGTATTGTGATAACACTGGTGCTGTGGCAAATTCAAAGGAACCGCGAGACCACAAAGCAGCTAAATATATTGAACGTAAGTATCATCTCATACGAGGAATCGTAAAGCGAGGATATAGAGTTATGTCTCACATATCATCAGAAGACAACCGAGCAGATCCTTTCACAAAGAGCTTTCTAAGCAAGGTTTTTGACAAGCATGTGGAAGCGATAGGAGTCAGATGGATGGACACATAGATTTTTATGTAATAGTGGATTAAATAAACACTGATGTACACATAGAATATTTTGAGTATAAGTGGGAGATTGTTAGTGTATACTGAAAATATTTATTTGAAGTATGTACATTTATTTCTGGCCAGTTTATTTGAGAATCATTTGAATGTTTACATGTTGTCTAATATTATATATTGTGAACAATCTAGTATCAAATGGGATACAGAATATTAGATTGTTAAATACGGTTATATAATATAATAAGGTTCACAGTACAGGTGGTGTTGGACAATCCATTGGTATGGCTGTAGTATTATTTAGATTAGTTTATATTGACTAATAAATAATACTAGTATACTTTGTGTATATTGAACAGGATCAAATTTAGAATTGTTCCCTTAATACTGATTAAGAAGGAGAACTAAGATTCTATGTTATTATTAATGTTTAGGTTCTTAATCCGGAAATAGTAATTGACACGTGTATATTATTTACATGCTTTGATTTATATATGAAATAATTCTTTTGAATTATATCATTATATTTTGGGTGATGGAATTATATACATGGTGGATATTATTTATTGAAGGAATCCATGTCCTGATAATATTCGGGTTAATGATGTCCCCTTGAAAGCTCAAAAAGATTTAATTATGTGAAACCCTGCAGGTGGAATTTATTCTGGCATAATTAAATAAAGGTTGAGTGGATGATCAAGGATAAAAGATATTAATTAAATAAATTATCAGTAATTTATTTAATTAATGGACATATGATATTTTAAACATGGGGAATTTAATAAGCAAATAATATTGGAACCGAATTAATTAAATTACGGTATTAGGAAAGGTAGTGCAAATATTAATTCTTTAGTGGATTGAATTAATATATAATTACATTGGGCTAGGCTCAAGATGTAATTAGAAGACCCAACCTAATTATCCATGATCCCTATTGTAGCCTATATATATTCTTATTCTCTTCTTGCTTGGAAGTGTGTGAAAAAAAATATTGTAGCCACCAAGGAGCAAGAAGAGAGGATAACTTGAGAAGACGGAGGCCACACTTCGCTCAAGGGAATTTGGGAATACAATAGAAGAGCATGGAATCAACCATTAACAAGGTAATCCTCTTTTCATAATCTTTATCATAAAACGTAGTAACACCCTAAGTCCGTGAATTGAAGTATTCTATTCAAGGCAAAATTACGAATATTGGAAGGTATTTTTTTTTTTTTTACCCATCGTGGCATACCAAGTTCCATATATTTCGAATAATTTAAGATTTGATGATGGTATACACTTAGCTATGAAAAATAATATAGTCCACCCCAACGTGGCATATTGTTTAGTAATAGGACCGAAGTAACATTTAAACAAAATTAGGTGGTATACATGTCACACATCGTGGCGTACCAGAAGCTTATGGTGTTTATATGTTAGTGCATTAAATTTTAATAATTGTTAGAGGAATCAATAAATCTTAATAATTAATGCACCCTTATTTATGTGATGTTTTTATGCATGATTCTCAGGATAAAATGGGCTTTAATCCACTATTCACCATACTTAAGGATAACAAACTTACCGGACCTAACAATATTGAATGGAAACGAAATTTGGACATTGTGTTGACTGCTGAGGAGTACAAGTTTTGCACTTATGAACCCAAGCCTGAACAGCCTGCTGCTGATGCTCCTGAAGATGAGAAAGAGTATTATAAACGGTGGATTAAGGCTGATGAGATGTCGCGATGTTACATTCTGGCAGCAATGTCGGGTGTTTTGCAGCATCAGCATCAGTCTATGGCCACTGCTTCGGATATGCTCTTTAATCTCAAGGAACTTTTTGGAGATCAGAATAGGACTGCTAGGCAAGTAGCCATGAAGGCTTTAATGAACACTCAGATGGCTGAAGGCACACTTGTAAGGGATCATGTTCTCAAGATGATGTCGCATCTGAATGAGATAGAGATCCTTGGTGCTGAACTTGACGGAGAAACCCAGATTGACATTATCCTTATGAGCTTGTCCAAGAGTTTTGAGCAGTTCTGCTTGAATTACAACATGAACAAGAGGCAGTATAGTCTCGCGGAACTGCTGACAGAACTTCAGGCTGCGGAAGGATTATTTCGGCAGAGTGTTCAAGTGAATATGGCTGAGAAAGGTTCATCCTCTAAGCCGAAAGGTATTAAGAAGAAGAAAAAGACTCAGACACAGAAAGCTGTGAAGGCAATGGGAGTTCAGGGTGGTGTGAAAAAGCCTAAGGGAAAGTGCTTCAGATGCAAACAGTCAAGTCACTGGAAACAGGATTGTCCTCTTTCTAAGAAGATAAACAATACTGGTATGTCTCTTTCTCTAGTTACAGAAACATTTATAGAGGCTATATCTACGAGCACTTGGTGTGTAGATACAGGAGCCACTGATCATGTTTGTAATTCTATGCAGGGGTTCCAACTATCCCGAATGCTTAGAGATGGTGAGATATACGTGTTCATGGGAGATGCTACGAAAGTAGCAGTAGTTGCAGTAGGAGTTATTCATTTATCTTTTGGTTCTGATAGGATTTTGGTTTTGAACAATTGTCTTTATGTACCTTCTTTTAGAAGGAATTTAATTTCGGTTTCTAAACTTGCTTTGGATGGTTATAATGTTTGTTTGGATCGTAATGTTTCTATTATGATGAATAAACGAATTATATGTTCTGGTACATTGCAAGACAATTTGTATATAATTAATCCTAGTCAACCTGCACTGCAACTGTAATTTAGGGAATTGAACAACACATCTTCTAACTCTACTAAAAGAAAGGAACCTTCTAGTTTGAACCAAATATATCTTTGGCACTTGAGATTAGGTCATATTAACTTGAGGAGGATTCAAAGACTGGTAGTAGACGGACCTTTAAGCTCATTGGCAGTGGAGCCATTTCCATTTTATGAATTCTGCTTGGAAGGTAAAATGACTAATAGGCCTTTCAAGGCAAAGGGGAATAGAGCCAAACAAGTGTTAGAATTGGTTCACTCTGATTTATGTGGACCCATGAATATCCAAGCAAGAGGTGTTTATGAATATTTCGTCACTTTCATTGATGATTATTCTAGATATGGGTACATTTATTTGTTGCGCCGTAAGTCTGAGTGCTTTGATAAGTTCAAAGAGTACAAAGCTAAAACGGAGAAGCGACTTAATAAAAGTATCAAGTCACTACGATCAGATCGTGGTGGCGAATACTTGCTTGGAGAATTTAGGGAATATTTATCAGAAAATGGGATAGAATCCCAGTTAACTGCACCAGGCACACCCCAGCAGAACGGTGTAGCAGAGAGAAGGAACCGGACTCTTTTAGAGAGTATTAGATCGATGATGAGTTATTCGGATCTACCCAAGTCATTTTGGGGACATGCCTTAGAGACAGCAGCTTATCTTCTAAACTTAGTACCTTCTAAGTCGGTTCCTAAAACCCCCTTAGAATTATGGACCGGGGATAAACCGAGTCTAAGACATATTCGAATATGGGGTTGTCCAGCACATGTGCTGAACAAGAACGCGACTAAGTTAGAATCTGGTACAAAAGTAAGGTTATTTGTAGGCTATACCATGGGAACAAAAGGATATTTATTTTATAGTCCGAAGAATCGGGATGTCATCGTTAGCACCAATGCAAGATTCTTAGAGGAGGAATATATAATGAATCACAAACCCATGAGTAGTGTCATTTTAGAGGAACTAGTGGGAGGGACAAATAATACCCATGAAGCTGTAGTACAAGTAGAACAACCACAACATAATGTACAACCTGTCACTAATACCGCACCAGTACCTCGTCGTAGTGGGAGGGTTGTTCAACAGCCTGATAGATTCATGTTTTTGGGAGAGTCTTCAGACTTGGTCCCTGGTAAACATGATGATGAACCCCGTACATACGAAGAGGCAGTACAAGACAAAGATGCAGATCTTTGGCAAAAGGCGATGGAATCTGAGATAGAATCAATGTATTCTAATCAGGTCTGGGAGCTCGTGGAACCACCCAAAGGTATAAAACCTATTGGATGTAAGTGGATCTACAAGAAAAAGAGGGGATTAGATAAAAAGGTGAAAGCCTGGAAAGCAAGACTTGTTGTGAAAGGGTATACTCAGAAATAAGGTATCGATTATGAGGAAACCTTTTCACCGGTAGTCATGCTTAAGTCAATCCGTATTCTTTTATCTATAGCAACTCATCTCGATTATGAGATTTGGCAAATGGATGTCAAGGCAGCTTTTCTTAATGGAAGTCTTGAAGAAACCATCTATATGCAGCAACCAAAAGGATTCATTAAGGAAGGCCAAGAGCATCTGGTATGTGAGCTTAAGAGGTCTATTTATGGACTTAAACAAGCTTCTAGAGACCGGAATATTCGTTTTGATCAGGCAGTGCAGTCATATGGATCTGATCAAAGTCCAAGCGAATCGTGCGTGTATAAGAGAAGTGAAGGTAATGCAGTGGTTTTTCTAGTACTATATGTAGATGATATTTTACTCATTGGAAACAATGTTGAGATGTTGTCATCAGTAAAGGCATGGTTGTTCAAACAATTTGACATGAAGGACTTAGGTGAAGCGGCATACATCCTTGGGATCAAAGTTATAAGGGATCGCAAGAAAAGGATGTTGGCTTTATCTCAAGAGCCCTACATTGATGAAGTATTAGCTCGTTTTAACATGCAGAACTCCAAGAAAGGTTTTCTACCTTTTAAGCATGGAGTTGCTCTATCTAAGAAGCAGTGTCCTTCGACACCTAAGGATATAGAGAGCATGAAAGCAGTTCCTTATGCTTCGGCATATGGAAGCTTAATGTATGCTATGTTATGTACGAGGCCTGAAATATGCTTTGCTGTAGGCATGGTTAGTAGATATCAGTCGAACCCAGGTTAGGAACATTGGAATGCAGTAAAAACTATACTCAAGTACCTGAGAAGAACTAAGGAGTATATGTTAATTTACAAGGCCTCAGATCTATTTCCTTTGGGATATACTGATTCAGATTTCCAATCAAATAGTGGATTAAAGAAACACTGATGTACACATAGAATATTTTGAGTATAAGTGGGAGATTGTTAGTGTATACTAAAAATATTTATTTGAAGTATGTACATTTATTTCTGGCCAGTTTATTTGAGAATCATTTGAATGTTTACATGTTGTCTAATATTATATATTGTGAACAATCTAGTATCAAATGGGATACAAAATATTAGATTGTTAAATACGGTTATATAATATAATAAGGTTCACAACACAGGTGGTGCTGGACAATCCACTGGTATGGCTGTAGTATTATTTAGATTAGTTTATATTCACTAATAAATAATGCTAGTATACTTTGTGTATATTGAACAGGATCAAATTTAGAATTGTTCCCTTAATACTGATTAAGAAGGAGAACTAAGATTCTATGTTATTATTAATGCTTAGGTTCTTCATCCGGAAATAGTAATTGACACGTGTATATTATTTACATGCTTTGATTTATATATGAAATAATTCTTTTGAATTATATCATTATATTTGGGTGATGGAATTATATACATGGTGGATATTATTTATTGAAGGAATCCATGTCCTGATAATATTCGGGTTAATGATGTCCCCTTGAAAGCTCAAAAAGATTTAATTATGTGAAACCCTGCAGGTGGAATTTATTCTGGCATAATTAAATAAAGGTTGAGTGGATGATCAAGGATAAAAGATATTAATTAAATAAATTATCAGTAATTTATTTAATTAGTGGACATATGATATTTTAAACATGGGGAATTTAATAAGAACATAATATTGGAACCGAATTAATTAAATTACGGTATTAGGAAAGGTAGTGCAAATATTAATTCTTTAGTGGATTGAATTAATATTTAATTACATTGGG
The DNA here is from genome assembly GCF_009905375.1 of Apium graveolens. Lineage (NCBI taxonomy): Eukaryota > Viridiplantae > Streptophyta > Magnoliopsida > Apiales > Apiaceae > Apium > Apium graveolens. The sequence goes on from NC_133654.1 coordinate 101,824,997, forward strand.
CTAGGCTCAAGATGTAATTAGAAGGCCCAACATAATTATCCATGGTCCCTATTGTACCCTATATATATTCTTATTCTCTTCTTGCTTGGCAATTATGTGAAAACATATTGTAGCCACCAAGGAGCAAGAAGAGAGGATAACTTGAGAAGACGGAGGCCACACTTCGCTCAAGGGAATTTGGGAATACAATAGAAGAGCGTGGAATCAACCATTAACAAGGTAATCCTCTTTTCGTAATCTTTATCGTAAAACGTAGTAACACCCTAAGTCAGTGGTTCCCAACATGACATCGTAAGATGTGTCGCCCATTTTTTGGTTCCCATTGGGTTTACCTTGTTCACAGGGAACTGCTTTCATGCTCTCTATATCCTTGGTGTCGAAGGACACTGCTTCTTAGATAGAGCAACTCCATGCTTAAAAGGTAGAAAACCTTTCTTGGAGTTCTGCATGTTGAAACGAGCTAATACTTCATCAATGTAGGGCTCTTGAGATAAAGCCAACATCCTTTTCTTGCGATCCCTTATAACTTTGATCCCAAGGATGTATGCCGCTTCACCTAAGTCCTTCATGTCAAATTATTTGAACAACCATGCCTTTACTGATGACAACATCTCAACATTGTTTCCAATGAGTAAAATGTCATCTACATATAGTACTAGAAAAACTACTGCATTACCTTCACTTCTCTTATACACGCACGATTCGCTTGGACTTTGATCAAATCCATATGACTGGACTGCCTGATCAAAACGAATATTCCAGTCTCTAGAAGCTTGTTTAAGTCCATAAATAGACCTCTTAAGCTTACATACCAGATGCTCTTGGCCTTCCTTAATGAATCCTTTTGGTTGCTGTATATAGATGGTTTCTTCAAGACTTCCATTAAGAAAAGCTGTCTTGACATCCATTTGCCAAATCTCATAATCGAGATGAGCTGCTATAGATAAAAGAATACGGATTGACATAAGCATGACTACCGGTGAAAAGATTTCCTCATAATCGATACCTTCTTTCTGAGTATACCCTTTCGCAACAAGTCTTGCTTTCCAGGCTTTCACCTTTTTATCTAATCCCCTCTTTTTCTTGTAGATCCACTTACATCCAATAGGTTTTATACCTTTGGGTGGTTCCACGAGCTCCCAGACCTGATTAGAATACATTGGTTCTATCTCAGATTCCATCGCCTTTTGCCAAAGATCTGCATCTTTGTCTTGTACTGCCTCTTCGTATGTACGGGGATCATCATCATGTTCACCAGAGACCAAGTCTGAAGACTCTCCCAAAAAGATGAATCTATCAGGCTGTTGAACAACCCTCCCACTACGACGAGGCACTGGTGCGGTATTAGTGACAGGTTGTACATTATGTTGTGGTTGTTCTACTTGTACTACAGCTTCATGAGTATTATTTGTCCCTCCCACTAGTTCCTCTAAAACGACACTACTCATGGGTTTGTGATTCATTATATATTCCTCCTCTAAGAATTTTGCATTGGTGCTAACAATGACATCCCGATTCTTCGGACTATAAAATAAATATCCTTTTGTTCCCATGGGGTAGCCTACAAATAACCTTACTTCTGTACGAGATTCTAACTTAGTCGCGTTCTTGTTCAGCACATGTGCTGGACAACCCCATATTCGAATATGTCTTAGACTCGGTTTACTCCCGGTCCACAATTCTAAGGGGGTTTTAGGAACCGACTTAGAAGGTACTAAGTTCAGAAGATAAGCTGCTGTCTCTAAGGCATGTCCCCAAAATGACTTGGGTAAATCCGAATAACTCATCATCGATCTAACACTCTCTAAAAGAGTCCGGTTCTTTCTCTCTGCTACACCGTTCTGCTGGGGTGTTCCTGGTGCAGTTAACTGGGATTCTATCCCATTTTCTGATAAATATTCCCTAAATTCTCCAAGCAAGTATTCGCCACCATGGGTCCACATAAATCAGAGTGAACCAATTCTAACAATTGTTTGCCTCTATTCCCTTTTGCCTTGAAAGGCCTATTAGTCATTTTACCTTCCAAGCAGGATTCACAAACTGGAAATGGCTCCACTGCCAATGAGCTTAAAGGCCCGTCTACTACCAGTCTTTAAATCCTCCTCAAGTTAATATGACCTAATCTCAAGTGCCAAAGATATGTTTGGTTCAAACTAGAAGGTTCCTTTCTTTTAGTAGAGTTAGAAGATGTGTTGTTCAATTCCCTAAATTGTAGTTGCAATGCAGGTTGACTAGGATTAATTATATACAAATTGTCTTGCAATGTACCAGAACATATAATTCTTTTATTCATCATAATAGAAATATTACGATCCAAACAAACATTATAACCATCCAAAGCAAGTTTAGAAACCGAAATTAAATTCCTTCTAAAAGAAGGTACATAAAGACAATTGTTCAAAACGAAAATCCTATCAGAACCAAAAAATAAATGAATAACTCCAACTGCAACTACTGCTACTTTCGTAGCATCTCCTATGAACACGTATATCTCACCATATCTAAGCATTCTGGATAGTTGGAACCCCTGCATAGAATTACAAACATGATCAGTGGCTCCTGTATCTACACACCAAGTGCTCGTAGATATAGCCGCTTTTCTGTAACTAGAGAAAGAGACATACCAGTATTGTTTATCTTCTTAGGAAGAGGACAATCCTGTTTCCAGTGACCTGACTGTTTGCATCTGAAGCACTTTCCCTTAGGCTTTTTCACACCACACTGAACTCCCACTGCCTTCACAGCTTTCTTTGTCTGAGCCTTTTTCTTCTTCTTAATACATTTCGGCTTAGAGGAAGAACATTTCTCCGCCACATTCACTTGAACACTCTGCCGAAATAATCCTTCAGATGCCTGAAGTTCTGTCAGCAGTTCCGCGAGACTATACTGCCTCTTGTTCATGTTGTAATTCAAGCGGAACTGCTCAAAACTCTTGGACAAGCTCATAAGGATAATGTCAATCTGGGTTTCCTAGTCAAGTTCAGCACCAAGGATCTCTATCTCATTCAGATGCGACATCATCTTGAGAACATGATCCCTTACAGGTGTGCCTTCAACCATCTGAGTGTTCATTAAAGCCTTCATGGCTACTTACCTAGCAGCCCTATTCTGATCTCCAAAAAGTTCCTTGAGATTAAAGAGCATATTCGAAGCAGTGGCCATAGACTGATGTTGATGCTGCAAAACACCCGACATTGCTGCCAGAATGTAACATCGCGACATCTCATCAGCCTTAATCCACCGTTTATAATACTCTTTCTCATCTTCAGGAGCATCAGCAGCAGGCTGTTCAGGCTTGGGTTCATAAGTGCAAAACTTGTACTCCTCAGCAGTCAACACAATGTCCAAATTTCGTTTCCATTCAATATAGTTAGGTCCGGTAAGTTTGTTATCCTTAAGTATGGTGAATAGTGGATTAAAGCCCATTTTATCCTGAGAATCATGCATAAAAACATCACATAAATAAGGGTGCATTAATTATTAAGAGCTATTGATTCCTCTAACAATTATTTAAAATTAAATGCACTAACATCTAAACACCATAAGTTTCTGGTACGCCATGATGTGTGACATGTATACCACTAATTTTGTTTAAATGTTACTTCGGTCCTATTACTAAACAATATGCCACGTTGGGGTGGACTATATTATTTTTCATAGCTAAGTGTATACTATCATCAAATCTTAAATTATTCGAAATCTATGGAACTTGGTACGCCACGATGGGTGGCGTGTATACCTTCCAATATTCGTAATTTTGCCTTGAATAGAATACTTCAATTCAATATTCATCAATGGTTTGATTTCCAGGTAGTGGAGGAGTCACATCGGTCTCGCTTAAAACCAAAGCCTTACAAGTTCGATGAACCCGTTTTTGACAAAATCGCCCCAAATCAGAAATAAAGAAAATCCGTATTTATTCCTTTTAAAATTTATTAATTTAAGAAGTTTGTTCTAGTAATTTCTATAACATTCTAGACACCATAAATTACATGCCACGATGGGTGACGTATATATAATTTATATTCCTCTTTATGTTAAATTACCTACAACCAATAATGGAGGCCATGGGATTTAATTTCATATTAATTCCCTCTCCCACTTAGAATTTTTTTTATTAAAATTGAGGAATTTTAAAATTAAATGGGGCTCTATGTTGTTATAATTATGTCTAAACATGCATTCAAAATACACATATAATTTTAGCAACATATAACATTTAATTAAAGCAATAAATAAAATTTATGTCCATGTCGTCCTAATTAAGTTAAAGATGCAATTTTAAAAGAATTACACACATAATTAACGACACACATAATCAATAAATTAAAGCAATAATTAAAATTTAATGGAAAAAATTAAAATAAATTTTCCACTATTATGGCCCTTGAAAAAAAATCCAGCTCTCAAAAAAATTCTGCCCCAAGCGCGCCCCGACGCCCCGGCAGCCCCGCCAGCCCCAGCAGCTCCAGCAGCCCCAGCAGCCCCGGCAGCCCCAGCAGCCCCATGTAATCGCACAGCGGAACAAAAAAAAACTACCGGAATTGATTTCCGATCGCACATAACTATTACAAAATACTCGGAACAATTACAAAAAAATAGATCTAATACAAAACTAATTTTGTAAAATCTATTCTAACACGATCAACCCTCGTGTAAATTACAACCACGATTAAACCACGTGGAAACCAAAACAAAAATTAACCACGATTAAATCACGTGGGATCCAAACATATAATTAAAATATATATGGCCATAATAGTGGATTAACAACCTGCATCAAAACCAATACAAGCAAAACACTATATACACGCATATATAATTATGACATGGAAATTATATCATAAAATGTAGAACCCATTACCAGGCTCTGATACCACTTGTTGGGCTTGCTGAGCAGGCCTAACTCCACGTTAGTATGATATTGTTCGCTTTGGGCCGAGCCCGCACGGATTTGTTTTTGGGCACGTCCCAAAAGGCCTCATACTAATTGGAGTTATCTGGCTGCTTATATTCTAGCAAACTGCCCCTCCCACAAATGATGTGGGACAACTCCTAACAATCTCCCCCTTCACACATCGGGCCCGACACCTGTCGATTCTACCTCCTGATTGTGTGATCAGGCTCCCCCTTGACCCATACTGAAAGTCCATCTGGCTATATGCTCCCCCTAGGCCCAAATCGGAAGGCCCGCCTGCCTTTCCTTGAGCCCATTCTGGGGCAAGCCCATCTGCCTCTTCCTAGGTCACTTCTGGAGCCCATCTGAGATTGTTCTGGACCGTCTCAACCTGAAGCTCTGATACCACTTGTTGGGAACCACAGACTTGGGGTGTTACTACATTTTACGATAAAGATTACGAAAAGAAGATTACCTTGTTAATGGTTGATTCCACGCTCTTCTATTGTATTCCCAAATTCCCTTGAGCGAAGTGTGGCCTCCGTCTTCTCAAGTTATCCTCTCTTCTTGCTCCTTGGTGGCTACAATAAGTTTTCACACAATTGCCAAGCAAGAAGAGAATAAGAATACATATAGGCTACAATAGGGACCATGGATAATTAGGTTGGGCCTTCTAATTACATCTTGAGCCTAGCCCAATATAATTAAATATTAATTCAATCCACTAAAGAATTAATATTTGCACTACCTTTCCTAATACCGTAATTTAATTAATTCGGTTCCAATATTATTTGCTTATTAAATTCCCCATATTTAAAATATCATATGTCCATTAATTAAATAAATTACTGATAATTTATTTAATTAATATCTTTTATCCTTGATCATCCACTCAACCTTTATTTAATTATGCCAGAATAAATTCCGCCTGCAGGGTTTCACATAATTAAATCTTTTTGAGCTTTCAAGGGGACATCATTAACCCGAATATTATCAGGACATGGATTCCTTCAATAAATAATATCCACCATGTATATAATTCCATCACCCAAAATATAATGATATAATTCAAAAGAATTATTTCATATATAAATCAAAGCATGTAAATAATATACACGTGTCAATTACTATTTCCGGATTAAGAACCTAAGCATTAATAATAACATAGAATCTTAGTTCTCCTTCTTAATCGGTATTAAGGGAACAATTCTAAATTTGATCATGTTCAATATACACAAAGTATACTAGCATTATTTATTAGTCAATATAAACTAATCTAATTAATACTACAGCCATACCAGTGGATTGTCCAATACCACCTGTGCTGTGAACCTTATTATATTATATAACCGTATTTAACAATCTAATATTCTGTATCCCATTTGATACTAGATTGTTCACAATATATAATATTAGACAACATGTAAACATTCAAATGATTCTCAATTAAACTGGCCAGAAATAAATGTATATACTTCAAATAAATATTTTTAGTATACACTAACAACAAATATGTAGAATCTCACATTGGGTATATCCAGAACCATGTACATTTACATATGCCTGTGTTTTTGACTTTAGTATCACTATACCTTTGATCAATGAGATGTGATCATCAGTCAACAAACACACCAGTCTTAATGCATTATTATTGTCCCTTAATAATAATACTCGACTATGGACCTTTAAGAATATTGATACTATTCTCATAATTTCATTTCTAAATTACGTACTTAGAGATAAAGAATTGCATATGATATTCAAAGGATATTTATTAATCTAACATTTATATCGTAGTAAATTAAGAATTAATAAATTATAAAGAGAATAATCGATAGAACATAAACATTAATAATCCTAATGTCTTAAACTAAAACATCATAGTGTTGTCTCTAGGGCACAAATACTAACAATCTCCCACTTGCACTAGAGCCAATCACCCATGTATCTAATACTCATGGAACTAGTATGACCATCGTACTTCTGCTGCGACAAAGCCTTAGTCAGTGGGTTTGTAACACTATCATTAATATGCACTTTACATTTATATCTCCTAGATCATTAATCTCATTAACAAGGCGATATTGCCTAAGGACATGCCTAAACAGTCTCCATGGCTGTTTCAAAAAAATATCAATATATTCGGCTTCCATAGAATCATCAATGTTCTTGCTGTGAACTATACAATCTAACACCAATTATATTTAGACAAAACACAAAACATACATAAACTCGTAATCATCCTTGTCTGTCCAAAAATTAGGTTCAGAAACTAGTATTAGTGTAACCCTTTACAACCAGTTCCCTATCTTCTCCATATACCAAAAATAAATCTTTAGTCATCTTTAAGTACTTAAGATTATTCTTGAAAACTATCAAGTGACCCTCACCTGGATTACACTGGTATCTGATCGTCATGCTCAAAGCATATGAAACATCAGGATAAATACATATCATTATACACATTATAGATCCAATTATTGACGTATCTGGAACTTTCTCAAACGACTCTTATCATCTAATGATGTAGGGGCAATTATCTTTTGAGATCCCTATCCAATGAGACATCGAAACATATCATTTCTTTGTCTCTTGCATCATAAAATGATGTAATCTTTATCAATGTATGTACTCCGACTACTTTGATTAATATTTTCAATCTATCTCTATAGATCTTGATCCCTAATATATATGTAGCATCGCCTAAGTCTTTCATCAAGAAACTATTTCTCAACCAAGTCTTATCAGCCTGTAGAGAAGGTATTCCATTCCTTATTTGTTATATGTCATCAACATATAATATTTGGAATGTCACATGGCTCCCACTAACCTTCTTGCAAACACATGGTTCATCTTCATTTTGAATAAAGCCAAACACTTTGACCGTTTTACCAAAATGAATATTCATTCTCCTTGAGGCTTTCTTCAATCTATAAATAGATAGAAGCAATTACAAACTATCTTAGCAAACTTTGCAAAACCCTCAGGTTGTATCATATATACATCCTCTTGAAGGCTCCCATATAAGAAAGCAGTTTTGACATCCATTTACCAAATCTCATAGTCAAAGTAAGCAACTATTGCTAACAAAATCCTGATGTACTTGACCATAGCAACTAGTGAAAAAGTCTCACCATAGTCTATACCATGAATTTGTTTGAAACCTTTTGCCACTAGTCACACCTTATAGGTCTGTATTTTACCATCCATGTCAGTTTTCTTCTTGAAACCCACTTGCACTCTATAGGTTTTACCCCTTCGAGTGGATCAACTAAAGTCAATACTTTATTTTGATATATGAGTTTCATCATGGATTTCTTGGCCTCCAGCCATCTCTCGGAGTCTGGACTGTTCATAGCATCTTGGTAAGTGTGAGGCTTATCCTTATCCGTAAGCATCACATCACCATCTTGGGTCAAAAGAAATCCATAATTTCTCCCGGACTCATGGTGAATTCTACTAGATCTACGAATAACCTCTGTTTCCTAAACATGATTACTTTCAACATGTTGATGTACATCCTGATCTTATTCCAACTCTGGTTCAATGTTATCATGTGGTTGTCGATCTTCATCAAGATGTATTATCCTCCCACTAATTTTCTTAGAAAGTAGTTCCCCCTCAAAAAATACAGCGGCCCGAGCAACAAACACTTTGTTCTCAAAAGGATTATAAAACTATACCCTAGTCTCACCTGGATATCCCACAAAATAACATTTATCTAATTTTCGTCCAAGCTTGTCAGAGGCTAAACGTTTTACAAACGCTTCACGTCCCCAAATTTTCATAAATGACATTCTATGACATGTTAGATATATTTGATAATGTCATGACTAATATGATTTGTGTTTAGTTTTCAGATCTTACTTAACAGGACAAATCAATACTTAATTGGAAATCAGTACTTACACTGAAGTCAGAACTTAAGATATCAGAACTTAAGTTGTCAGAATTTAAGTTATCAGGAGATATTTATCAGGAGATAATATCAGGACTTAAGGAGACTTTCAGATAAGGAAGGCGGCTGATTGAAAGGAAAGAAGATCAAGACAAAAGCAAGAAGAGATATGCATGAAGAAGGAAATCTATGAAGAATAGAATACTTGGAAGAAAAGATAACTAGTTGATATATTTTAGGAACCAGAATTATATTCCATATCAGTTAGAATTTACCTTATAACTGTGTAGTATATAAACACAGACACAGGGTTTACAATATATGTGTTATCATAATCGAAGTTATTGTTTATTGTAACCCTAACAGCTCTCGTGATAAGTTGTTCATCACTGAGAGAGGACAATTCCATATTATAACAGAGTTTATTGTGTTAAACAAAATTTGTTTTCTGTGTTCTTATATTCGATTTGATTGTGATAAACACTGTATTCACCCCCCCCTTCTACAGTGTATGAGACCTAATAAGTGGTATCAGAGCAGATCTGTTAACACACAAACAGTTTAAGATCCAAAAACAATCCTGTCTGAAGAAGAACAAACTCCAACCAAGCCCACCAAAACTGAAGAACCTCCAAAGACTCAAATTCATAATCGATGTGAGACTATTAGAGTTCCCATACTGAAACCATCTGAATATCCCATATGGAAGGTGAGGATATCTATGTTTCTGGAAGCTACAGATTCAGAATACCTTGACAAAATCAATGAAGGACCACACAAGCCAACCAAACTCTCTGTTGTGGTTGCAGGTGAACCAGCAAAGTCTGTTCCAAAGGAGAAGAGTGATTACACTGCTGAAGATATCTTATCGATTGCTAAGGATGCTAAGGTACGACACTTGCTGTATAATGCCATTGATAATGTCATGTCAAATAGGGTAATTAACTACAAGACTGCAAAGGAGATATGGGATGCCTTGGAGACAAGATGCCAGGGAACTGATTCAATTAAGAAGAACAGGAAGACTATACTCACTCAAGAGTATGAGCACTTTGACTCAAAACATGATGAGTCATTGACTGGTTTATATGACAGATTTGTCAAACTCTTGAATGATTTGTCACTAGTTGACAAGGAATATGATCTTGAAGATTCAAATCTTAAATTCCTGTTAGCTCTTCCTAAAAGTTAGGATTTGAAGGCCACCACTATAAGAGACAACTATAATCTTGAAGAAACAACTCTTGATGAAATTTATGGGATGCTCAAGACTCATGAACTTGAGATGGAACAAAGAAGCAAGAGGAATGGAAGAAAGTCAAGGACAATTGCTACAAAGGTTGAGGAGGAATCCCCCAAAGTAGCTGCCTCAAGAAAAGGCAAAGGAAAAGCTCTCATCACAAAGTCTGATACTGAGTCATCAAGTTCTAATAGTGATGATGACTCAGAAACAGAAAGCCTACCTGAGATGGATGCCGATGAAGAGATGATGAAGCTGTGTGCTCTTATGGTGAAAGGAATCACAAGGATTGCATACAGGAAATTCAGAAAGGGAAAGAAATTTTCCAGGAAAGGTGCAAGTTCTGATAAGAAGGGTTTCATAAAACCTGAAGGCAAAGGAGAAAAGTCTGACAGAGGAGATTACTCAAATGTCAAGTGCTACAACTGTGGTGAGAAAGGCCACATATCTCCTGATTGCAAGAAAGTGAAGAGTGACAAAGGCAAGGCTCTTGTCACAAAGAAGAAAAGCTGGACAAATACTTCAGATTCTGAAAGTGAGGTGAACTATGCCTTGATGGCAAATACTGATAGCAGTTCTGATAATGCTGAGTTCAAGGTACCTCAAACTACTTATGCCTTTCATACTGATGATAATACTGAGTTGAGAAGATATCTTAAAACCATGTTCATTAGTTATAGAGATCAAACTTTAACATGTGAAAGATTAACTTCTGAAAATCTTGCTTATAAAAGAGGAATGATTATTTAGAAAAAGAGTTAGTCATGTTCCATCAAACTCAGAAAGATAGAGATGATGCCTTTTATGTTAGGGAAGAAGTACTTAAAATAAATGAATCTCTAAAAACTGAGTTAGAAAAGGAAAGAGAGATTATCAGGACTTGGATTAACTCTGGTAGAACAACTCAGAATTTGTTAAGTAGTGGAAACTGGAAAGAAGGCTTAGGTTATGGAGATGATAAGAATGATAATGGAACCGTAGAAATTGAGCCTATAGTTGTTAAACAAAAGCCAAAGGTAAATCATGTTAAGTTTGTAGCTGTAAAGTCTGATATTGATAAATCAGGAGTTAAAGAGAAATTAACTTCTGACAAACCAAAATAGGATAAGCCAACTGAAGTTAACATAGGCTTAATGACAAAGAAGCAGCTTAAGCATAAGCTGAAAAATGTTAAGAATGTAAACAAGGTAAAGCTCCCTAAGAAAAATAGGAATAGAAAGGAAGGTATGAATAAAAGTAATGATTATAAGCCTGTTCCTAATGCTCCTAGAAAGAAATCTTATAACCGTGGAAATTCTTACCATCTGGCTTCTTTTTGCAGGAAAAATAAGAACATAAACTCCTTACCTTCAAAGTCAGGAGTTAAGAGTCAGTCTGTTAGATATAGGCCACAAAATCCTTGTTTTCATTGTGGTAGTTTATGGCATTCCATTTATACTTGTAAGGAATATCATAGTTTGTACTATGATTATTATCAAATAAAACCTTCTTTAAAGAAAGTTAGCATTATTCCTTCTAGTGTAAGTTCTGATGCAAAGTCTGATAGTGTAAATGCTGATAAGTAAAATGTTAACATAAACTCTGATGCTAAATCCGCTGCAAATATTAACAAACTTAATAAGGCCAAAGGATCCAAGCAAGTCTGGGTCCTTAAAACTAGTCATTAGCGGTCTTTCTGATTGCAGGGCAACAGGAAAAACATCCTAGTTCTGGACAGTGGATGTTCAGGACATATGACTGGAAATAAAGCCCTGCTATCAGACTTTGTGGAGAAAGCTGGCCCAAGTGTTTCTTATGGAGATGGCAACATGGAAAAAACTTTTGGATATGGAAATATCAATCTGGGGGATGTCATCATTGAAAAAGTAGCTCTAGTCTCAGGACTTAAACACAATTTGCTGAGTGTTAGTCAAATATGTGACAGAGGTTATCATGTGGATTTCTTTGAAGAACACTGTGAAGTTGTAAGCAAATTTACAGGCAAAGTTGTTCTGAAAGGATACAGGCATGGTAACATTTATGAAGCCAAGCTTTTAACAAGTACTGATGGTTCTACAATCTATTTGTTAAGTAGAGCATCAATTGAAGAAAGCTGGAATTAGCACAAGAAACTCTCTCATTTAAATTTCAACAATATAAATGAACTAGTCAAGAAAGATCTTGTGAGAGGTTTTCCAAAATCAGTATTTGCTCCTGATGGCCTTTGTGATTCCTGTCAAAAGGCAAAACAAAGAAAATCTTCATTCAAGAGCAAGACTGAATCTTCAATTCTTGAGCCTTATCAACTACTACATGTTGATCTATTTGGTCCAGTGAATGTCATGTCTATTGCAAAGAAGAAATATGCTATGGTCATAGTGGATGAGTTCACCAGATACACATGGGTGTATTTCTTGCACACAAAAAGTGAAACTGCATCTATCTTGATTGATCATGTCAAACAACTGGATAAAGTGATTAAAGACTCTGTGAAAATCATAAGAAGTGATAATGTCACTGAGTTCAAGAATTTGATTATGGAAGAGTTCTGCAAAGACCAAGGAATCAAGCAGGAATTCTCTGCTCCTGGAACTCCACAATAAAATGGAGTGGTTGAAAGAAAGAATAGAACTCTCATTGAAACTGCACGAACTAAGCTTGATGAGGCAAAGTTACCAACCTATTTTTGGGCTAAAGCTGTGCAGACTACTTGTTTTACTCAAAATGCAACACTCATTAACAAGCATGGAAATACACCATATGAGATGGTGAAGAAAAAGAAGCCAAATCTGAAGTATTTTCATGTATTTGGATGCAAGTGTTTTATTCTTATGACTCATCCTGAATAACTATCCAAATTTGATCTAAAAGCTAATGAAGGAATTTTTGTTGGATATCCACTTTCCACAAAAGCCTTCAGAGTCCACAATTTAAGAACAAGGGTTGTCATGGAATCTATCAATGCCTCTTTTGATGATAAGAAGATTACATGACTTAAAGATTTCAATGATCATGATCAGCTGAGATTTGAGAATGAAGTTTTAAATTATGATACTGTAAATCCTGACAGTCTAAATCCTGATACTGCAAACTCTGATGGATTAAACTCTGATGTTATTGAAACTGTGGTGACTATGCCAAAGGAAGATGCACCTGTACAGGGGGAGCATACTGAAGATACAACCACATCTCAAGAAGCATCAGAACCTACAACTAGCTCTTCAAGTTCTCATTCATCAAGTTCCGATGGGCCAAGTTCTGATAATTCTCGAAACTACAATTTTGAAGGATCAAACTCAGAGAGCATTATTTCAGGGGGAGCATCAGAAAAGGTTGATGAAGACAACATGGATCATGGGGGAGCATCCAGTTTTAGAGAAAACCTTCAATCTTCAAGGAAGTGGACTAAAGCACATACACCTTACTTAATTATTGGAAATCCGGATGCAGGTGTCAGAACTAGAACAGCTACATCAAATGAATGTCTCTATCACTCTTTTCTTTCTCAGACTGAACCAAAGAAAGTGGAAGAAGCTCTTTAAGATGTTGATTTGGTGCAAGCAATGCAGGAATAGTTAAATGAATTTAAAAGAAATAAAGTCTGGACCCCGGTGCCAAGACCAAAGAACAGATCTGTAGTTGGTACAAAGTGGGTGTTCAGAAACAAAACTGATAGTGATGGCATAATTACAAGGAATAAAGCAAGGCTGGTTACAAAAGGATATTCTCAAAAAGAGTGAATTGATTATGATAAAACATTTGCACCAGTTGCTAGATTGGAAGCCATAAGGATATTTTTGGCTTATGATGCTCATAAAAAGTTTATAGTCTTTCAAATGGATGTAAAAAGTGCTTTTCTTAATGCAGAATTGGAAGAAGAAGTATATGTTGAACAACCTCCAGGTTTTGTAGATTCAAAATTTCCTAATCATGTCTACAGACTTAACAAAGCACTTTATGGCCTTAAGCAAGCTCCAAGAGCATGGTATGAGACATTAGCTCAGTTTCTTCTGGAAAGTGGATTTAACAGAGGGACTATTGACAAAACACTGTTTTATCTCAACCATGGAAATGACTTACTTTTGGTGCTGATATATGTTGATATAATCATTTTTGGTTCTACAAATGACAGACAGTCAAGATATCAAATAAGTATGATGGGAGAACTTAGCTATTTTCTGGGCCTTCAAGTCAAGCAGAATGAAGAAGAAACTTTTATTTGTCAATCTAAGTACACCAAAAATTTGTTGAAGAAATTTGGAATGCAAGATTGTTCAAGTGCATCCACTCATATGGCCACTGCAACAAAATTGGATAAGGATACTGGTACATTAGTAGATATTACTGATTACAGAGGTATGATTGGCTCACTACTCTATCTAACTGCAAGTAGACCTGATATCATGTATGATACCTGTCTTTGTGAAAGATTTCAAGCAGATCCAAGAGAACCTCACTTAACAGCTGTGAAAAGAATGTTCAAATACCTTAAGGGTACAGCTGATCTGGGATTATGGTATCCTAGAGAATCAGACTTTAAGCTAATAGGTTACTCAGATGCAGATTTTGCAGGATGCAAAATTGACAGGAAAAGCACAAGTGGAAGCTGCCAATTTCTTGGAGGCAGATTAGTTTCTTGGTTTAGCAAGAAACAGAAGTCAATTTCCACATCAACTGCAGAAGCAGAGTACATTGTTGCAGGAAGCTGTTGTGCACAGATTCTTTGGATGACGAATCAGTTACTGGATTATGGGTTAATATATTCTAAAATCCCTATTTAATGTGATAATCAAAGTGCTATTGCTATGACAGGTAATCTAGTTCAACACTCAATGACAAAGCACATCAGCATTAGGTACCACTTCATAAGGGAACATGTGGATGAAGGTACAGTGGAATTGCATTTTGTTCCAACAGATCAACAACTAGCAGATATCTTCACAAAACCACTATGTGAAGCAACCTTTACAAGATTGGTAAATGAACTTGGAATGGTTTCAGGTTCTTTTTCTAAATCTGCTTAGTTTATGTTCTGATACATCAGACTTTATGATCAGTATTTATAGATATTACTATCTGTGTGAATTCTGTGCCTAAATTGAAAATTTGCTTAAATGCTGATTGTTGTGAATTTCTAAACTTTGATAGTGATATGAATATTTCTGTGACTATTCAATCCAATGAAGATAATTATGCTAGATGCTGAACTAGTACTCTTTAATATACTAAAGATCCTATGTTTGAAGTAATTGTTTGTGGAAATATCTTAACACAAACAAATTCTGATATTGAGCTTAGTTGAAGTTTACTTTGTGTATCTTATTACTAAGTCAAAAACTAGAATAGTGCTTCTTATCTGTTAAGTTCTGATATTAGTAAATCTGATGGATGTACTAAGTGCTGATAAGCCTCACTTATCAATAGAAAAGAAAAGAAATAAAAATCAAGTACTCCTTTGAGATCTAGAGTAAAAAAAATGTGGAAGGGAAGACCCAAGTGCATTGCTGGTATTAAGTAATATGCATTAGAAAAGAAAAATAAAGTTTTCTTATTGACTTTTCACATTCTTAGTGGCCTCATTCATGAACTCATTCTATAGTAGACTTCAGAATAATGACGGATTTTAAGCGAAGTTCTTAATTATGCCTTATTTCTAAGATGTACTGAAGTGAATCAGACTTTACTCTTTGTCTGATATTTAGCTTAATACACACACATACACTCCATATGAATGATGAAAATTACTGTGGTGATAAATTTTATTTTGGATGAACTGTTTAAGTGTTAGTTGCATAAATTCTAAGGACAAGTTATGATGGAAGTTCTGATGATTAAGTTCTGATGTACCCATAGCAGTATTTGTGTGAAGAATTACAGGAATACAAATTCACTTTTTGATAGGAATTGTACAAGCTGTGGGCTGCTAGGCCCAATAAAAAGATATATGATACTCAGACCCGAAAGGTTAAGCCTGATGGACCAGATCAGGCCTGATGGAATAAAAAAGGCCCAAAAGCCCTGATTATTAATTAATTTTGTAATTAATTAATAAGGGACAAATCAGATGTTGAAAAGAGTCCCAATAAGGATATAAATCCTTGGAGATTAGCCTCAAGGGGACCTAAAAGGATAAGGAATCAGTTTCCTACTATCTAGGACTCCAAAGTCCATTCTAATTATGAGACTTGCCCACCAAGTCTCCTATACCAAGTCCAATTCAAGGACTCCCAACATCTATATAAGGGGTCTCACCCCCACCAATCAGAACTACGTTTTTTGGCTTGATTCTCTAATTCACAGAGATACGTAGGCATCTCGTAAAGGCAGATTGAGTCACGAAACACGAGAGCAGCCATTAAATGCCTTGAGCTCCCGAATCTTAGTATTAAATACAGCAAGTAATAACCTTAGTTTTTTATCCATAACATTTGGCGCCGTCTGTGGGAAGAGCAACAACAACCATGGCGAGAACACGGAGAACAATTGGAGCTCTAGAGGAAGGAACACCATCAGAGACAACCCAGGTGATTTCATCAACCGTGGAGGTTCCTCCCCATTCAACTTATGCATCTACTCAGGGGGAAGCCCAGACAGGGGCAACTCAACCTCAGCCACAAGGGACAACTCCCCCGACTATTCAAGGTACGAATCCTCAAGTTCAACAAGTACATATACCTGTGAATTCTCGACCCGTCGGGTATGAATATTCAACTGTTGTTACTACTAACCCCCCTTATGGGATGCCCCTTCGCCCTGAGGTTGGAGGAAGCGGATATGCTGGGTGAGGCGAAGCACGAGGGCAGTCACCCCCTATATACGAGGTTTGGGTCCTATTCCTGAGGATCGGGAATTTTCTGGTCCTTATACTGAGAGAGACTCCGAATCTTCGGATGATGAAGTGGCCCCGAGAAGGAGGCGTCCTGGAAAAGAGCCAATGGCCGATGGAAGGCAACGCCCCCAAAGCACCCCAGGGGCGAATCCCCAAGAAGTGCAGGAAAGGATCAGGGCTCATGAGGCTGAAATCCAAAGGCTGAGGCGTGATTTGGAGGCTCACCAGGCCACCAGACCCCAGATACCTCCTAGGGGGAGAAATCCTCCTCCTGTCATAGACCTGGATGGTCCGGTAAGAAGAAGCGTTGTTGTCCCAAGAACTGATCCAAGCAATCTCCTTCCCCTTGGAGATCCTGATGATCCAACTCCACCCTTCACAAAAGAGATAATGAATGCCCATATCTCAAGGAAATTCAAGATGCCCACTATCAAAGCCTATGATGGCACGGGAGACCCCGCAAATCATGTTAGGACATTCTCTAATGCACTGCTACTGCAACCCGTGAATGATTCTATAAAGTGTCGGGCCTTCCCTCAAACCCTGTTGGGTATGGCTCAAAGATGGTACAGTCGCCTGCCCCCAAATTCTATTGGATCGTTCAGAGAATTAAGTCAGGCTTTTATTAAGCAATTCATCAGTGGAAGAGTCCATGAGAAAAGTTCAGCATCCCTTATGAGTCTTGTGCAGGGAGCTAAGGGATCCTTGAGAGATTACCTGAATCATTTTACAAAGGAGGCTTTAAAAGTCCCGGACCTTGATGATAAGGTAGCCATGATAGCACTACAACAAGGAACCAGGGATGAGTTTTTCAAGATGTCCTTGGCCAAACGTCCCCCTGAAAACATGTTGCAACTCCAAGAGAGGGCAGGGAAGTATATCAAGGTGGAAGAAAGCATGAGGAAGACCGTAGTAAGTAATGAGCCCACTGGAGGCAAGAAGCGAAAAACTGATTTAGAATATATTGCAAAGGACAAATATCCTAGAACCGAACAAAACCCTGATTCAACCCCCAAGAAGGGAGGACCTGGGCAAAAGTTCACTGAATACGCTAAGCTTAATGCTCCTAGAAGTTAGATTTTGATGGAGATTGAGAAAGACAGAGATGTTCGCTGGCCTAAGCCCTTGAAGGCCGATCCCGCCAAGCTAGATAAGAGCAAGTATTGCAGGTTTCACAAAGATGTTGGCCATGACACCGATGAGTGTAGGCAATTGAAAGATGAAATTGAGTTCCTCATTCGAAAAGGAAGATTGAACAAATACACTGGAGAAGGAGGGGATAGAAATAATAATGGAAGGAAGAACTTTGAGGATCGTAGGAAGGACCAAGACGATCAGGGGCGAAACCCCCAGCCTAGAGGACCAGTTATAAACACCATTTATGGAGGGCCGAGACCTCGAGGCCTGTGATAAACACGATCTTTGGAGGTCCAACTGCTGCTGGATTGTCCCAAAATTCCAGAAAGGCATATACTAGAGAGGTTATGCATATTGTTGGAGAAGCCTCGAAGAGGGCCAGGACAGAACTAACATTGGCTTTTGATGATTCCGACCTAGAGGGTGTGAAATTTCCCCATGACGACCCGCTGGTCATAACACCAATAATAGGAAATAGCCCGGTTAAGAGGGTCCTTGTGGATAATGGTGCTTCTGTGGATATCTTGCTCCACGACACCTTTCTAAGGATGGGGTATAACGACTCCCAGTTAACACCAACCGACATGCCGATATATGGATTTGCTGGAGTAGAATGTCCTGTGGAAGGGATAATCAAATTGCCAACCACCATAGGTACGGAGCCAAGGCAAGCAACGCAGATGCTGGATTTCGTGGTGGTAAAGGCTAGTTCAACTTATAATGCTATCATGGGGAGAACAGGGATACATGCCTTCAAGGCAGTCCCCTCTTCCTACCATTCAGTCATGAAGTTTCCCACCCGAAACGGGATTGGAGAAGAGAGAGGAGATCAAAAAATGGCTAGAAGCTGTTATGTGGCCTCTTTGAGGGCAGATGGAGTCGGGGGGCAGGTTCTTCCTATTGAAGATATGGATGTTCGAGAAAATGATGAGAATAGAGGAAGGCCAGCAGAAGAATTGGTTTCGGTTCCTTTAGACCCCGAGAATCCTGAGAGGACGACTTTCATTGGAGCCACATTAGAGGAGCCCCTTAGAGGGAAGTTAGTGAAATTTTTGCAAGAAAATAGTGATGTGTTTGCATGGTCAACAGCTGATATGCCAGGCATAGACCCGGAGTTAATTACTCACAAGCTAAACGTAGATCCAAGCCAGAAGACAGTGAAACAAAAGAAAAGAAATTTTGCCCCGGAAAGATAAGAGGCTATAAAGCAGGAAGTGGAAAAGCTCTTAGAGGCTGGTTTCATTGAGGAGATTCAATTTCCGGAGTGGTTAGCAAACCCTGTAATGGTGAAGAAGGCTAATGGAAAGTGGAGAATGTGTATAGACTTCACCGATCTGAATGATGCATGCCCCAAAGACTGTTTTCGGCTGCCTAGAATTGATACTTTGATTGATGCCACCGCTGGACATGAGATGCTGAGTTTCATGGATGGGTTTAGCGGATACAACCAGATCAAAATGCATAAGGATGACATTCCAAAGGTATCATTTATCACTGACTTTGGTGTTTATTGTTATCTTGTTATGGCGTTTGGTCTCAAGAATGCAGGAGCCACCTATCAAAGGTTGGTGAATAGATTTTTAAGGATCTTATTGGTAAGACTATGGAAGTCTATGTTGATGACATGTTAGTCAAGAGTCTAGTAAAGACTGATCATATAGCCCATTTAAGGGAAGCTTTTGAGGTCCTGAGGTACCACAAGATGATGTTGAATCCGATGAAGTGTGCTTTCGGAGTAGGATCTGGAAAATTCTTGGGACTGATGGTTTCAAAGAGGGGAATTGAGGCTAACCCGGATAAGATAAAGGCGATCCTGGACATGGAACCACCAAAAACTGTTAAGGATGTTCAGAAGCTTACAGGAAGGGTTGCTGCGCTAGGACGATTCATCTCCAAGTCGGGGGAAAAGTGTTTGTCATTCTTCAAATCGCTAAAGAGCATCAAAGACTTTGTATGGAATGAGGAAAACCAGAAGGCATTTGAAGAGTTAAAGAAGTATATGGCCCAGGCCCCGTTGTTGGCCAAGCTAGTTCTGAGTGAAATTTTATTCTTGTACTTGGCTGTTTCAGAGAGCGCCTTGAGCACGGTTTTGGTTAAGGAAGAACTGAAAGTCCAGAAACCCGTATACTATGTCAGCAAAATTTTGCATGGTGCTGAGTTGAATTATTCAATTATAGAGAAATTTGCTTTAGCCTTGGTAATGGCTCCAAGAAAGCTGCGTCCTTATTTTCAAGCTCACCAGATTGAAGTGCTAACAAATCAGCCACTGAGAAATATCATTCACAATCCCAAGGCAAGTGGGAGACTGATTAAGTGGCCAATAGAGTTGTGAGAGTTTGATCTCAAGTATAAGCCACGCACGGCTATAAAAGCCCAGGCACTAGCTGACTTCGTGGTGGAATGTACCATACCCAACCAAGAAGTCGGGGGGCAGGAAGATACCATACCTCAAGACAAGGGAGTCGACAATGGGGACAAGAAGAAGAATGACAAGGAGAAAGAATATTGGGTTCTCTATTTTGATGGAGCATCAAAAACAAATTCCAGTGGAGCAGGGTTGGTTTTGTAAAGCCCTGATGGGTTCTTAATTGAGTATGAGATGAAGCTAAATTTTCCAACCACAAACAATGAGGCAGAGTATGAAGCCCTGATAGCTGGCCTTGGTCTAGCTGGGACACTTAGAGTCAAAAACTTAAAGGTCCGTGGAGACTCGAAGCTGATCATATCCCAGGTAAAGGGAGAATTTGAGGCAAGGGATGATACGATGGCTAAGTATGTCCGCCTAGTAAGGGCTGTGATGACCCAATTTAATGAGTGCCATGTTGAACACATTCCAAGGGAAGAAAATGTTAAGGCAGATGCGCTATCAAAGTTCGCTTCGTCTGAGATTGAAGAAAGTTCAGGAAGTGTGTACTTCCGTGTTTTGAAGACACGAAGCATAGATGTTAAGCTGCTGGCTCCCATAGGCTTGGGGACGTCATGGATTGATCCCATCAAGGCTCACATTCAGACCGGTTGGTAGCCAAGTGATGCAACTGAAGCAGGGAAGTTAACTGTTCGGGCACTAAGGTACTCTTTGATAGATGGGATTCTTTACAAAAGATCTTTCGTGGTTCCCTACTTGAGGTGTCTCAGGCCCGATGAGGCACGCTTGGCTCTTGAAGAAGTGCATGAAGGTATTTGTGGACAACACTTGGGGGGCAGGGCCTTTGCTCATAAGATAACTCGTTTAGGCTTCTATTGGCCAGAAATGATGGTTGATGCCAAAGAATATGTGAAGAAGTGTGATCGCTGTCAGAAGCATGCACCAGTTGTTAGACAACCCCCCGAGATGCTGACCTCTATCAACTCGCCTATTCCCTTTGCCATGTGGGGGATGGATATTCTAGGGCCTTTTCCTATGGCCACGGCACAAAGGAAATTTCTGATTGTAGCCATTGATTATTTCACCAAGTGGATCGAAGCCAAACCCTTGGCCAAAATCACAACTAAGCAGGTTGCACAATTCCTGTGGGAAAACATTATGTGCCGATATGGAATTCCCCGTATCCTCGTCACTGACAATGGAACACAATTCAACAATGAGGAATTCAAGAAGTATTGTGAAGAAAATGAAATTGAGTTACGATTCACCTCTGTGGCTCACCCGCAAGCCAATGGGCAAGCAGAGGTAGCAAATCGGATAATCCTGGATGGACTAAAAAAGAGGATCGAGAAGTCAAGAAATAATTGGGTGGATGAGATACTTCCAATATTATGGGCCTATAGGACTACCTGTAGAGTCACGACAGGAGCAACTCCTTTCATGTTGGCATATGGGGCAGAAGCAGTAGTTCCCGTGGAGATATCGCATTCCTCTCCAAGGATTCAGACTTTCAATGCTGTAGAAAATGAGGAAGGGCAGAGGTTAGCCCTGGATCTAATTGATGAAGTGCGAGATGAGGCACATGCCAAGATAGTAGAATATCAGAAAAAGGCTTCATTCTATTACAACCTAAGGGTTAAAGAGAGATTTTTTAAACAAGGAGATCTAGTCTTGAGAAAAATAGAGGCTTCTGGTGTTGGACAGAAAGGAAAGCTTGCCCCAAATTGGGAAGGGCCGTACAGAGTCAAGAGCGTTCAGGGTAGAGGAACCTACAAGCTGGAAACTATGGAAGGTTTTGAAGTCCCGAGGACCTGGCACGCACAAAACCTGAAGGTTTACTACGTGTAAGATAGGTGAAGTACGATTCTCACTTGTCATTGACAAGTAGGTTTAAAAGCACCATGAAGCTTTGCTTGCGTAGGATTTTATATTCCAGTAGAATTTACATTGTCTAGTTATTGTTGATTAGGGTCGAACCCATGCTGTGTAAGGTTTTGGAAAACCAGACTTCATATTAAAGAGTTTGAAATTATTTCTATCTAAGGATGTTTAAAGTTCAAATGCGTATTAAGATTGTAAAGTTAAAACAGAAAGAAGAAAAGCAACATATGAAATATAACCCCGAAGGGTGACAAGTTTAGATATGAATGAAGTTCAAATAGAAGATATACAAAAAGTTAGGCCTTGGAAGGCTGAGATTCCTCAGAACCACTATCTGAAGTCTCCTCGGAAGTCTCGGTCGTTCCTTCGGACGTCTCGGTTGTCCCCTCCGAAGTTCCTGTAGAAGTTCCCTCTGCAGGAGATGCTGGCTGTTGAGGCGTTGCTTTTGGAGGCTCTTCCACCCTGGCCTTCTTAGCGACAGGCTCGAACTCCTCTTCGGAAGAATCTTCCTCCTCTCCGTCCTTGATCATAACAGCAAGCTTCTCAGTAACCCCTCCAAGCTCTGGAACCCACACAGGGCAAGGAAAGGGAGACTGCTCAAGAACCTCGGGAAACTCATCCTGGATGGCCTCCACAGCAGCATCCCAGCCCTCTTTATAGCTAACTGGGTGAAGAAGGGCATCATGCTCCACCATCAAGTCCTTGAATTCTTGGGTGTCCATCCAGCCATCAAAGGCTTTGTCCTTCTGCGCCTTCAGAATGACATTTTCGGCCCGGGCCGTCTCTAGGTCAGAAGTGGAAGAGGCCAGTTGAGCTTCAAGGGCCTCTATTTTTTGGTTGGCCTCTTCCAACTTCTTGTTGGCATCTTCCAGGCCAACCTTCCAAGCTTTAGCTTGGTGGATTGCCCCCTGGAAATGGGCGTTAGCCTGCAAGAGAAACAGCGAAAGTTCAGAAAAGAAACGTGGAAAAATAAGTAAGAAGAGCATAAGTAAAGGACGTACCGTCGCCAGAGCCTGGGCTCCAAATAGCTCATTCCCCTCTAAGTCCTGTTGAAGGACAAAATCTTGATAGTCCACCGGGGAGATGGAATGCTTAGACCATTCCTTGGACAGCGCCGTGCTGCCCACGATAGAGTCCTTGCCCCGGATCCCCCAGGCAGGTTGAAAATAGGCCCCTGGCCTCTGCTTGGTGCGCAAAACTTGGCTGGGGCCTTCCTCGCTTGGCTCCATTGCCTGAAGGAGGAACTCAGGGAAGCGATCACCAAGTCGAGGGTCTTTAAAGACCTTCCCAGCCCTCTTCATCCTGGTTGTCTCCAGGTCCTTCGGTTTAGTAGCCTCCTCAATCTTCTCAGCCACTGCAACAAACAAAGTCAGTTGAAAATCAATGAAATAAAAGTACAGGAAATAAAGGAGATAAGAAAGGGAACTTACTTTTCTTATTAACGGGCGAAAGGCCGCGTTCTAACAGGACGGTCTCTCGGATAAGGTCCCAACAATGGGAAGTGCCGTTGTCTTGCGTAAGGAGGTTGAAACCTCTAGCCTCCTCCTCAGACAAAGTTATGTCATTCGGGCTCCCGTCCACGGCCAGCCCAAAGGATGATCGAAACAGGGAGCCCCAATCTCCACCTTCCCAAATAACAAACAAAAAATCTTTCTTCCACCCCAAGTTGTTGTCAGGGATGGACTTCCCATTCACGATATGGGGGATAGTGGGGCGCTGGTTGATAGAAACCCAACCCGGACTTTTATCAGGGCTGTTTTTGAACTGAAAAATCTTCCTGAAGACAGCAACAGATGTGGGGACGTTGTGCTTGGCGCATTGCGACAGATAGCACAGAATCAACCTCCAGGAATTAGGGGGAAGTTGGCAAGGGCTGATGCCCACATCAGCCAGTAGCAAAGGAATGAATGGATGAAAAGGGAGTCTAATACCTGCCCTTAGAGTATCCCTATAGACGCATAGTGCTTCCTTCTTCCACTGACAGGCCCTGTCGGCCGGACCCGCAAGAACCAGCTTAAAAGGCTCCTTGATTTTGAAGCAGCTGCTCAACTTTTCCAGCTCTTTGGGATCCCGTAAAGCACTGATATGATCGTGCGCGTCCAGATGCGCATCAGACGGATACTCGTCCCCTCGAGTGTTGATCATGTCGATTAAGGAAGTATACCTCGATCGAATAGGAAAATCGTTGGACTTTCTAGCCACGTTCATCTTGGCCAAACGGGTCATTCTTTTGTCAGCCATCTGAAAAAAAGTAAGGGGCACGTAAATAGGCTATCTTAAAGTGGCACACAATGGAAAAATAGACACGAAAAGCAAAGGGAGGAATCTTACCTGAAGAAGCGCTCCTGAAAAAGGCTTTGAGCTCCGACTTGCTGTTATTCCTCTGAGAATCTTAGCAGGAAGATGAAGAAGAAAACTAAGAAATGAGAAAGTGAGGAGTAATAGCCTTTCCTCATTCCTTTATATAAGAGGAAAAGGAAGTTGAAGGGACGAAAAGCCCATTGAGGACAAAAGCCCATAGGAAAAAGCCCAGGAAAAAGAATATTCCAGAATATTACTAGGAATTCTAGAGCATTCTAAACAGGGTGTATTAAGCCCAGATCAATAAAAGAGGCCCAATAAGATTTTGAAAAGGCCCAATAAAAGAGGCCCAATAAGATTTGGAAAAGCCCAATAATAGAGGCTCAGTAAAATTTAATAAGGCCCAACAAAAAAGGCCAGGCCCAAATCCAATTAGGATTTGGAAAATACAATATCTTAAATTAAAGCTAAATAAATAAGGCTAGTGGAAGACCAGGAACCAGGTCGAAATCCAGGTCGTGAATCCTGCCCGAAATCTTTCGAGCAGACACCCGAAAATAACGGGTAAAAAAGACCAGAATCCAGGTCGAATTCCAGGTCGTGAATCCTGCCCGAAATCTTTCGAGCAGACACCCGAAAATAATGGGAAAAAAGACCAGAATCCAGGTCGAATTCCAGGTCGTGAATCCTAGTCGAATTCCTTCGACTAGGAAGCAAGAATTCGACTAGGAAGCAAGAAAATCAAAGATTTTTCGAACAGGATTCAGGTCAAAATATCGACTAGAATCCTAGTCGAAATCCTAGTCGATAGGCTCATGGCAAGAAGCTGGAATAACGGGACTGAATTAAGGTCGAAACTTCGACCAGGAATGAGGTCGAATAAACCAAGCATCTTTCAAAAAAAAAAAAAAGGGATTAAAAACTCAGGTCGAAGTTCGACTAGGATCCTGGTCGAATTCCAGGTCGTGAATTCTAGTCGAAATCCTTCGACCAGGAAGCAAGAAAATCAAAGAATTTTCGAACAGGATTCAGGTCGAAATATCGACTAGAATCCTAGTCGAAATCCAAGTCGATAGGCTCATGGCAAGAAGCTAAAAAAAAAGGGTGGAATTTTCGACCTAGATCCAGGTCGAATTTTCGACCAGGATCCTGGTCGAATTCCAGGTCTTAGATCCAGGTCGAAATTTCGACTAGGATCCTGGTCGAATTCCAGGTCGTGGATCCTAGTCGAATTCTTTCGACCAGGATGGCAAGGCTGACCCCTATTTTCGACTAGGATCCAGGTCGAAATTTCGACTAGGATCCTGGTCGAAAAAGGGCTGCAAATCTGAAAATTAGGGAAAATCCCAGAAAATTAGGGAAAATCCCAGAAAATTAGGGAAAATCCCAGAAAATTAGGGAAAAATCCCAGAAAATTAGGGAAAATTCCAGAAAATTAGGGAAAATTCCAGAAAATTAGGGAAAATCCCAGAAAATTAGGGAAAATCCCAGAAAATTAGGGAAAAATCCCAGAAAATTAGGGAAAATCCCAGAAAATTAGGGAAAAATCCCAGAAAATTAGGGGAAAATCCCAGAAAATTAGGGTAAATCCCAGAAAATTAGGGAAAAATCCCAGAAAATTAGGGAAAATCCCAGAAAATTAGGAAAAATCCCAGAAAATTAGGGAAAAATCCAGAAAATAAGGAAAAAATCCCGGAAATAAGGGAAAAATTCCTTGAAATTAAGATAATTCCTGAATAAAAGGAAAAATTCATTGTAAATGTGTAGGTCGCTCCACACTTTACGGAAAAACGAAACCCTGTAAGGGAACGAATAGACTTAACTTCTGCGAAACCTAATCAATGTTTCCCAAAAGTTGGGGGGCAAATGATAGGGATAAATAAATTATGCTTGTATAATTAAATACTGCATTAATTGTACAAGCTGTGGGCTGCTAGGCCCAATAAAAAGATATATGATACTCAGACCAGAAAGGTTAAGCCTGATGGACCAGATCAGGCCTGATGGAATAAAAAAGGCCCAAAAGCCCTGATTATTAATTAATTTCGTAATTAATTAATAAGGGACAAATCAGATGTTGAAAAGAGTCCCGATAAGGATATAAATCCTTGGAGATTAGCCTCAAGGGGACCTAAAAGGATAAGGAAACAGTTTCCTACTATCTAGGACTCCAAAGTCCATTCTAATTATGAGACTTGCCCACCAAGTCTCCTATACCAAGTCCAATTTTAGGACTCCCAACATCTATATAAGGGGTCTCACCCCCACCAATCAGAACTACGTTTTTTGGCTTGATTCTCTAATTCACAGAGATACGTAGGCATCTCGTAAAGGCAGATTGAGTCACGAAACACGAGAGCAGCCATTAAAGGCCTTGAGCTCCCGAATCTTAGTATTAAATACAGCAAGTAATAACCTTAGTTTTTTATCCATAACACTTTTCGAGTTAAGAAGCCATATTCTGATGACTTTTAAATTATGATAATAATCAAGTTTTGATGCTGACGTGGAAGTATTTATTTACTTGGTTTATTTTTGGTCATTACCTCAACGGTCACATTTTTTTAATATTGGTTTATGTGAGATAAAGCAGTAATAATCATTTGTTTAGTGGGAACAGTTTTTTTTAAAAACTGAACGTGCAAAGTCATAATTGCTTATTTACCGTGCCCATTAACTTTTGCCTTAACTGCTGCATGTTTGACAGGTGTAAAGGTTTGTTCCACTCCTCATTAAATGTTGTACGTGGATTGTCTAAGTAAAAGAGATAAAAGATTATTAAATCTTTTATTCATATTTTTATTCTATTTTCATTCTCTCTCTTTTCTTATTCTCTCACATTTTCTGACGGTTCACTATACAGACATTTCAACAAACACCTTTCAGGCAAATAAGTTTCTCACTTATTTCTGATGGCACCCAAGGATTTAATTGTTGATGGAGCCAAGTTTGTACCAAATAACTATGCTGCAATCTTGAACAAGGCTGAAGCTCCATCAGATTTGCACTTTGTGCAAAATTTCTTAGCAAACAGTGAGATTGGGTATGCTTTGACCCAACCTCAAACCATTGCAAGCCAACAAGTACTGATATTTTGGCGGAATGGGATTTTTGATGATGGTGGTGCTACGGGTACTCCAAGCATCGTATTTGAAGTAAATGATGTTGAACATGTAGTTACTCCTGGGGCAGTTCACAAAGCTCTCCACTTACCAGAAGGCTGTACATTCTCAACAGTGGAGGACCCTGTTCTACAACAGCTTATGTCCAGTTTGGGTTATGAGAAAAGTTTGGGCAAGCTTGGACAACTGAAAAGAGCAAATATCAGGATAGAATGGAGCTTTTTCTTTGATTGCATCACTAAGGCATTCGCCAATAAATGCTCCAACTTTGATGTTATTCCAATCATGAGTTAGCAAATCAGGTATGCTCTTATTCATCAAACTCACTTTGATTTCGCAAGTGTTGTGCTAGGTTTCATAGGGGATAGGATGACAGAGGATAGGAATGTAGTATACTTTGCTAGATTCTGTCAGCTTATATATACTTTTTGTTGTGCTAATGAACCCCAACCTACCACTGATTTAATTCCACCTTTTAAGCTTGCAAAAAAGGTTTTTAATAATTTGTTAAATGCTAACATTAAGAAACTAGTGGTTAGACCCTTACAAATACCTCAGTTAGTGAAACAGATACTGGTAAATGCTGATCCTCAAACCTACACATCTGTTTACCCTGATGTTCAACCCACATCCCATCCACCACAACAGCCATCAGAACATACCACATCTACACAAACACCTCAAACTTCTCAACCTCAACCTACTCAACCCTCAATCAAGACATATTTCAAACCATCACAGTCATCTCAATCTCAACCTTCAGCACATCCTGTGAAGCCTTCATCTTCCAAACCTAAGAGGACTAAGACAGTACCTCAGACTCAACAGAAGAGAAGGAAACTTATTCTGAGAGATGAGTCAGACAATGAGGAACAGGTTACCATGTCTGAACATGTTGTAGTAGAAGCTGAGAAGATTTATTCTCAGACAGACACTATAACTGGGAGTTCTAGGCCTGTCAAAAGGCTTAGAAAGCTAAATCCTGATGATGAAACTCCGACAGTGTCTCCACCCTTGAAGAAAATGAAAAAGCAAAGAGCTCACAGGGACACGGTTGAGTTAGAATCAGAAGATGAGGAAGCAGCTAAGGAAGGGGGTCAGGAATCTCTGATCCCAACATAACCAATTGTTATTGAATCACTTCCTTCAGCACAACCAAAAACTGCTCAAGACAGAGTGCCTACTCCTCCTGTATCACCTATAATTGAACAAGTACATACTGATGACCCAGGTACAAGTGCTGAGATTGATATTCATAACTTGATTGTGCCTGAGGTTTTGTACTTAGAAGCTCCACCTACTCAAATCACTCAACCAACAACACCAATTCTAGATGCTGATTTTAATGAAGATATTCGTACTACACCAATTCTGAATGTGGATGATGAAAATCAGATTTTAGGTGGGCATCAAGGTTTGACTATTGATCAGAACTTAGTTGGAGATCAGCACTTAGAGGATGATGTTGAAGCCTCAATAGCCTCTCATACTATTCTTTTATTAGAGGATGCTGATGATGCTGATTCTATAAGTTCTGATGCTGCTAATGCTGAACTTACTGGTGAAGCTGCTGCCAATGTAGATGCTGATGCAGCTGGTCCATCAGGACATGCACCTCAACAAGCTCCAAACAAAGCTGAATTAATCAAGAAGTTTGTTAGAGAAGATGCACCAGTACCTTGGAGTGAAACTCCTAGAGGAAGGGAGTGGACTAAGGAATGGAACAAAGTTGATTTTGTTCCTTCTTCAACCATACTTGCTGAGCACTTGACCAAAGCTGATGAGATGCTAGTCAATGATGATTTCAAGACACAACTCAGAGTTACTGCACTAAGTACAAGGCACCTTCAAGGTCAACAATCTGTAACTCAGGCCAAGGTAGACAAGATTCAAGAATCCATAAATCAACAAGATATGCTTGTCAAGCTGGACAAGAAAAGGTTTTCAAAAGCTACCTTTGACAGAATTGAGTACATTGAGAAAACTCAGGAGAAGCAACAAGCTCAGACTGATGAAGTTTTGAAGAATCAAGTTTCTCATCAAAATCAACACAATGAGATCCAATCCTCAGTGGAATTGCTTGTCTCTCTTCTTTTACCTGCTGATGCCAAAAAGGGGGAGAAAGTAATTAAGTCTAAATGCAAAACTGTTAAGACACTGAAGGGAAAGGATGATGAAAAAGATGACCAGGGAAACTCTGGAATGGGTGGAGGTCATGGTCAAGGTAAAGGTTTTTCATCAAGCAAAGCTGGAACTATAAGTCAAAGAACAAGTTATGATACTAGGAGAAGAATAAGTTCTGATACTGGTAAAAGGATAAGTTCTGATGAACATCTGGAACTTGATGAGGAAATTTCAAGATAGTTATTTCTGAAAGAAAATCCAGGAATGGACTTTGAGAGTCTAAAGGAAGAAGAAGCTAGACTTAAGTTAGAAAAAGTTAACTCCAAATCTAAAGCTTTTGTTATTGAAAAGAAACTACCTAAGGCTAAAGGCATTGTGATAAAAGAAAGGACAAATCCATAGGCAACTAAAGGCAAATCATAATTGGAGATAGATCCAAGGTCCAAGGGCAAAGAAAAAGTTGATGAACCTGTAAAGGATTATGTGCCATTCATGGATGAAGAAATATCTAATGAAGATGTTAGTCTTACTCTGATAAAAAGGAAGATTTCTCAAACAACCTCTGGCATGGCTCATGTTGTTCAGAGTCAAGATATAGTAAGTTCTGATATGACAGTGAAGCAAGCAACCTATGATATAGCTCAAGTTGGCTTGATATCAGAAGATAAGGAAAAGGAAACCTCTGACATTGCTCATGTTAAACCTTCAAAGTTACTCCTACCAGGATTCACCAAAGCTAAATACACTCAATCTTTGAAGACTGCAACCAGTGGTTTTGAAACAAAAGTTGTTACAGGAAAAGAAGGCAGAGATAAATCTGGATTGGGTAGTGCTGATGAAAGAAGAATACAAAACACAACCAATGATCCAACTTCTTTGAGTGAACCAGGTGTTGGAGCAACTCCTGAAAGATTGAATCAGCTTGAATCTATACAGATGGTTTACCATACATTTTTGAAAGAACACATCTTGTTATATTTTATGACAGATGGAAGGGTATACCATATTAGGCAGAATGCTATACCACTAAAGTATTTTGAGGAACTGGAATATGTTCTATTCTTACTTCAAGTGAAGAACAGATTAACAGATAGTGTTGCAAATTATTTGAAGACTCAAATTCAAGGACAGAAGAAGCTTTACTATGTAAAGTCTGACAGCACATATTGTCCCAAGTACAGAGATCACAAAGGTGATATTGTCGAGATGAGGCCTAATTCTGCTAAGATTATAACTACTTTTCTGGGTTATAAGGTTGTGGAATTCAATCTTGAGTCTGACAAGGCATATTTAATCAGACTAGATCAGGATATAAGGAAAGCTATAATAAATGATCTCATGGCTGCTATCTTTCAAATTTGTGAAAATACAGTTGAATTGAAGAATGCTAAAAGGAGGATGGTTAATGAACTTGAATATGATGAGAGATGTTTGTTAAAGAACTATCTCAGAACAACTCATGTTATCAAAGAGATTAGTAATTGAAGCCAAGTCAAAGATCTGCAACTGTTTAAATTCTGATGTGTATACAGACTGAAGCTGTTATCAGACCTTGAGGATGGTAAAGCTACAAGGACTGTAAGTTGTAGTTATCTAGTCAAATTTTCATGCATTTGTACTTAATGTTTTTGACATCATCAAATATCTGTTAAACTTGTATATTATGCTAATTTACAAGTTGGGGAAGATTGTTAGATATATTTGATAATGTCATGACTAATATGATTTGTGTTTAGTTTTCAGATCTTACTTAACAGGACAAATCAGTACTTAACTGGAAATCAGTACTTATACTGAAGTCAGAACTTAAGATATCATAACTTAAGTTGTCGAAACTTAAGTTATCAGGAGATATTTATCAGGAAATAATATCAGGACTTAAGGAGACTTTCAGATAAGGAAGGCGACTGATTGAAAGGAAAGAAGATCAAGACAAATGCAAGAAGAGATATGCATGAAGAAGGAATTCTATGAAGAGTAGAATACTTGGAAGAAAAGATAACTAGTTGATATATTTTAGGAAGCAAGATTATATTCCATATCAATTAGAATTTATCTTGTAACTGTGTAGTATATAAACACAAACATAGGGTTTACACTATATGTGTTATCATAATCAAAGTTATTGTTTATTATAACCCTAGCAGCTCTCGTGATAAGTTGTTCATCACTGAGAGAGCACAGTTCCATATTGTAACAGATTTTATTGTTTTAAATAAAATAAGTTTTCTGTGTTCTTATATTTGATTTGATTGTGATAAACACTGTATTCAACCCCCTTCTACAGTGTGTGAGACCTAACATGACATTTATCACTCTATATCTCATACGGAGTATTTTGAACCGCTTTAGTCGGAACTTGGTTAAGTCTATATGCAGCCGTTTCTAAAGCATAACCCTAGAAACTGAATGGAAGATCCGCTTGACTCATCATCGATCGCACTATGTCCAACAAGGTATAATTTCTCCTCTCAGAATCTCTATTCCATTGAGGTGTTCCAGAAGGAGTAAGTTATGATACACTATCACACTCCTACAAGAAACTCTTGAAAATTGAGGTTTAAGTATTCTCCTCCACGATCTGATCGTAAAACTTTTATACTTTTCTCTTGTTTGCTTTTCTACTTTAGCCTTATATTCTTTGAACATTTCAAAAGAATCGGATTTGTTCTTCATAAGAACCATATATCCATATCTTCTGAAATCATCAATAAATATTATGAAATATTATAAGCCACCCCTTGCCATCATACGCATTCGACCACATACATCATTATGTATAAGTCATAATCGTTCAGTGGCACTTTCACCTGATCAGGTAAAAGAAGCTTTAGTCATTTTGCCAATGAGACAAAGTTTACATCTTCCGTATGATTCAAAATCAAAGTTATCCAAGTATTCATCTATATGTAACTCAGAAATGCGTTTCTCATTAATATGGCTTAACGACGATGCTAGAGGTAATGTTTGATCTGAGTCAACTTAGAACATATAAATTGTTAACTAATGGTGCGACATTATAAGTCTTATCATTGAAATAGAATAAACAACTATTGTTTATTTAATTAAAATGAAAACATTTTTTGTCCTGACAAGAAATGGACTTAATGTATCCGCTAAAGCAGGCACATAATAACAATTTATCAAGTTCTCAATCTCGCCTTATGGGCAAAATTAGGTATCGAGTTCCTAAAACTAGAGCAACAACTTTTGCTCCAATTTCTAACCCTATACCTGAAACTTGACCATTGCTAGTATTCTTCTTTAGATCTTCCAAATAAGCTCGATAATTTAACTTCCATTCATCCAGTTATTTCCACAGAAATGACAATCATCTCCTTTAGCAATACCATTATTAGGCTTCAAAAGCCCTTTGGGATTGGACTTTGGTTTATCACCGAATAAGATCAAATCTTCACCTTGTCTGTCCACTTTCCTTTCCCATTTGTATTCCATGTGTACATCATCAATATGGACGTAATTCATGTCTTTACCGTGTTATTTTCAGCAGTTCTAAACATGCTTAACAACTCAATGAGTGTTTTGTCTATCTCATTCCTTTTGTTCTTAACAAACTGAGAATAGATGTTGTTCAAAGATCGTTTGATCAAATCAAGCTGAGTCTCTAGACCATTCTTGAAACTCAAAATATCAAGGTACATATGCCTATCACCTTTAGAACATATGGTCCAACCAGATATGATTCTCCCATTAATGCAAAAGTATGGTGCCTTATTATTGTCAAATCTTTCTGACGAGCCTATCCTTCAAACATCTTTTGAAGGTGCTCAATCATATCATAAGCATCATTATGCTCTTGTTGCTTCTAAAGCTTAACTGTTACGACCGGTATTTCTAAACCTTATCTATATATAATTGTGTGTTTATAATTGAGATTTAAATTGGGTGGAATTATAAATGTGGGTGATCTATATGTTGAGTGCCTATAAATTAAGTGTTTAATGTATTATTTTATATAAAAAAATTTTGAAAGGAAAATCTTATTATTTAGTATTTTTAAATGATAATCAAAAGTATTTCATTCTATATGAAAAATCGATTTTTAAAATCTATTAACAACAATTTTTCAAATCTTATATCATTAAATTTCTAAAATCATAAGCTATTTTATAATATATATTTTGTGATTTATGGAAGTGCAATTAAATTTATAGAAATTGTTTTACATAGATTAGTTAATTTTTAATTTGTAATTTACTTAGTTGCCCATGCATGCATTTTGCTCCCAATTCAAGTTGCAAAGTTGGAAATTCCAACCCCACTAACTACTACTTCACTAACCAAGTTACTTCTTTATCCTTGCATGCAAATTGTCACAAGCTTGCCAGAAGGTCTGTAATAACCCCAAAATTTTGAACTTTTTGTAACCCTTATGAATAGTGTTTTTGCTGATATTTGTGAACAAGAAAACTTTTCATGCCACACTATGTAGGGGTTCTTATATGGATATTCTGAGATTTTATTGGTACTCTATATTGTATATAAGTGTATGTAAAGATTGTCAGAATCCAATTCCGAACACTTTGATTTTTCCCGGAAATCCACTAGATACAGAAAGAATTGAGTATAAGGTAACAGGATAAAAAGGATTTAAATTAAAGGATTATAAGAGAGGATCATAAAAGGAATATAATGTATTGAGAAAGGTTAAGGAAACCCAAGTAATAAGATCCCGGGTATGATCCCTCAAACGAGAAACGAGAACGAAAGTTAAGCGAACCGTATAACAGATCAGCGGTCATTAGGCAAACAATTAGGAGTTAATCAAGGAGGTTAGGGATGATGAGGTCATCCAACCAATAAGAAGAGGGCAAGTGAGGGAGGATGACATCACAAGGTGACATAAGCATGACATAAGGGGAAGGAGGTGTGGTTGTTTTAAAACTACACAAAATTCAAGGTTAAAAAGGTAATTAACCAAAAACAAATCAAAAGCAACCAAGCTAGGCAAAACAACTCACAAACACAAAAATCATTTCACTTCTTCATCAAGAAGCTCTCGGCTTTTCTCTTCATTTCAAGGAGGAAAATTCAAAATTCAAGTTCCAAGCTTCCTTAATTAGTAAGGTAATTATCTAATACTCCTTATGCATAGATATGGCTATCCTATAAGTTTAAGCCACCAATTCATTCTCAATCTCTTCCAAGAAATCAATGAAGAAGATAATGAATAGTGATTTCAAGATTTTTAACTTGATTTTCTTTGTTTTTCCTTTAAGATCCAAGCATCCCTAAGATATCTCAAGGCTTCTTAAGGCTTCCTAGCTACTCAAATCACTTCAAGGAAGGTATAAAATCTCCAAACCCTAACTTTACTTTAAATATTAGGATGGTTTTGATTGTTATGGTAAAAGAGAAGCTTGATGCTTGTATGTTTAGAGTTTGGGAGGGAGTTGTAGTGAATTGGATATTGAAATCTTGTTGATTAGTTAAAGGACTTAAGTATAGTTTTAAATTCAAGTTTAAGAATAAGTATAAATTGTTAATGTTGAGTTGTTGGGGTTGTTATGATGAAGTATGGAGGGAGTTTTGATTGGGTTGTGATTGTGGATTGATTGTGGGTTTAATTGGAGTGTTTTAAATTGGGAAATCGCGTAAACATAGCCGTCGTAATGTCCGATTTACTTTAGGCTGTTTTGTTCTTAACATTAGGACCCGAGAACTCCCTGCTAGGTTTTGACCATTGCCATGATTAGATAGTTCATGTTACGAGCTTCGTTTTGATATGTGGTTCGTTTGATTCCGATGTACGGTTTAGGAGAAACGGCCGTTTTAAGTAACGATGTTTTGCGAACGAACCATTACCCCTTGCCTTACTTTGAAACATAGGTTAAAGACCTTAAAGGACTAATTGGAGTATAAAACATTTATGTAAAGTGTAATAGGCAGTTGGTAAGACATTCACGAAAGAATCGCCTTAAAACTCGTAATGGTTAATATATTAAAAATGGTGGAGCCGAGGGTACTCGAGCGACTTAAGTGAATCGTTAAGCGCAAAGCGAGCGTTAGAGTCTAAATTGGTTAAAGTATAGAATTATAAGTGACTTTGGTTTAATTCCAACTTATATGTTGTTTATAGGTTACCAGACTCGTCCCAAGCCATTTGTAACCCCCAGTCGCTCAGGCAAGTTTTCTACCTGTTATACTGTTGTGGTGATGTATATATGTATATGCATTATCTTGTGATAGATGCATGTTGGTTAATTAGCAAATTTTGTGATATATTGAAGCATGCTGAGATGGTATATATATGCATGTCTGTTTCGTAATCTGGTTATCTATCTGTTGATTTCAATGCTTATAGTTGCATAATACCTATGCTAGAGATAAGCAGTAGTTGCGTATACCCTTAGTATAGGGGACCCAAAGGTGAACATTTTTTCTAAACCGGGAGTCGATGTTCCCGAGTATAATATATATATATATATTTATATTTATATATATATTGATATAGTTTTCAAAACTATTAATCGAATAAGGTTTATTCGATAACTTTACTTTATTTTATTAATGAATATTATTTTGGATATTCATTCGAGGGCTTATGACTCCCTTTATTTTATTAATGAATATTATTTTGAATATTCATTCGAGAGCTTATGACTCCCTTTATTTTATTAATGAATATTATTTTGAATATTCATTCGAGGGCTTATGACTCCGTTTATTTTATTAATGAATATTATTTTGAATATTCATTCGAGGGCTTATGACTCCGCTTATTTTATTAAATAATATTCTTTATTTTGTTAAAGAATAATGTTTCGATAATCAAACTTACTTTTGATTATTCAAATAAAGATAGTACTTTCGTATAAGTATATTTTTGGTTATTTAACATCCATTTCAAGTATGAGTTTTAAAACTTTTACTTCAATTATTTTTATAAGGATTATCCTTATGGGAATATTATCTAAATAATAATATTCAGAAATTTTCTAATATATCGAGACTAATTTATTTCATTAAATCAGCATTACTCCAAACATTCTCAAAAATGTTTTCGAGTCTTCAAAATGATTTTAAAAGTTAGAGCGGATCCCAAAACTCATTTTCAAATTAAGATCTTCCTTTCGAAGGGGACTTGAATACTCACTCAAAAATATAAGGGATCCGGCTATGTGGTGTATTTTATATTCGCAACGTGGTTGCAGTTTTGAGAAAACAATTTGATTAATTTTCCAATATTCGGGAAGTAAGTCCATCTAATTGAGTCGGCATAAGCGACAGGCCGGGGTACGGTCTATGAAGGTGTAAGAGGTTGGGTGACAGTCCATCCATGCGTGAGTGGCCGGGTAACGGTCTAGCGCAAGGTCCTAATGCGGCCAGGGTGATGACCGGCGAGGAATTCATCCATCTACAGTAGAAAAGGTTACTTATTGGTATCTTTGCATGATCAGCAAGATATAGGGTTTATGCCACAATTTTTTCCTTTCCAAAAATTCATTGGATGTTACAAAATCTGTTCATACTTTACATGATAGAGGTTTTCAGAAAATGTATAAAGAGATATATATGCGGATATATATATCGGGACTTAATGAAGTATCTCATAACTTCATTTCATTCAATAATATTTCAAAGATTTAATCTATTCAAATCTTATCTTGTAGTCTCATCTATGTGATGAACTGTTGAAAGCTCATTATACTTTGAACAGTGGTAGTTCAAGTAGCTTTATAAATGATATAAGTATAGTGAAGTATTTGGTAACTTCATCCCTTGTTTTTGCTTATATCCAGTAAGTAATTATCTTACACTTGATAAAGGATTTTAGTAAGTTATCAATTTAGATACTTGCATTATTCTTTACACTATATATTATCTTGCGAGCTGTAATGCTCACCCTTGCTTTATTTCTTCATCACACAACAACAGTTAGGAAAGATGGCCAGACTCAAGCAGACCCAGCGCAAGAGCGTGGGAAGCGCCCCGCGCCTTCCCGTTGAGATCATAGCTGCTATAGCTGCAGAGGTAGATCTATCTGTAGATCAGACCTTCTACTTTTGGGAACCAAATATTGTATAATTATAACTTGTGGCAGATAATGGCAATTAACTGTAAACTTATCAAGTAATCATTTTGGGTTGTAATAACTTTTAAATTGTGGATTCAAGGACTTGAACTTATTTCAATTTCATCTCTGAGACTATAACGGGTTGTGGTGTGTGTTAGTGTGGGGTCATAGCATGAGGTTATTTATTATTAATTAAGTTAAGTGATATTGTGGAGAGAAAGACCGTGACGACCCGGATCCCCGACCCCGGATCTGGGGGTGTTACAGAAATGGTATCAGAGCTAAGTGTTATAAACCTCGGAGATGATGCGACGATATAATAATAAACTCATAAAGATAATAAGAACTCTTTCCAAGTTCATGGTCGGACTACTTAAAGTAGCGCTGACAGTTAAAACCCTTACGGGAACCCTTATAAGTATCTTGATAGTAACTTAGCTCGTTTAATGTGTAGGCACATGAGATAGAGGACCCTGAGATGTTCGAGCGTGAACATGATGAGGCACTGCTAGATGTCAAAGATCAGGAGGAGCCTGAGATGGAAGAGGATGAGGAGGACCCCTCAGAGGAGTCAGAGACATAGGTCATTGCTATTTCAGATGAGGAGGACCCGGATGAGGTCCCGTTAGCTGAGGAGCGTGTCGGAGCTATGGTACTGTACACTGGTACCCCTTTACCCACACTCCCGGTGGTCAGAGCTCCTACCCCTCCACCACTATCTTGGATCCCCTATGATGACAGCTCAAAGACCCATACTTCCGAGCCTAGGCAGACCGAGGAGGCACCCCCAGCGGCTCCGGATTCACCACCTCTCGACCCTGCCCATAGGCAGTCTTTGTTAGCCCACGACTATGTTCAGGATGTACTGAGGACCAGAGTGGCTGTTGTTGAGGCCCGGCTGGATGAGGCCAGGAGGGAGTTGGATACGGAGAGGGCGGGTAGGCGTACCCGAGCTTATGAGACTAGGGCTGCTATACCCCGATCCTTGAGGAGGGAGTTGATGGGGATAGAGCTCACGTCCCGAGCGAGACTCAGATCGCTCCAGGGGGACATGCATGGTAGGATCTCCAGGCGGAAGGCCGACTATATCTTCCGTCATGCGATGGAAAGGGTATGGGAGCTGACCCGCTCCGGTGTGTGATTCAGGACTGACAATGGGATTGTCTAGTTGTCTAGTTAGTCGAGGCCTTAGTAAGAGCCAATTTTCCGGGATAGTTGACTTGTATATAGCATCCCTTTTTCTGACTAGACAGATAGACTATTGTGTATCACTTTTGGGACAGATGGCTGTAGCACTGTTGTACTTTTGACCAGATCAAACTATGTATTTCTCGCATTATGTATATATTTGTTTCCTTTCAGTTCAGTTCCTTGGTGACGAGATCACTGTTTTTATCATTATTATTACTGCACTTCTTATTAGAACTGTCATAATATAAAAGAATTGTGAGATACATTCTCCCCATTATAGAACTGTGCAAGGCACAATGTTGTGTATGATTGTGACCTAACATTGAATTTCCCAAATATTTATCAGTATCATGCCACCAAGAAAGATTGGAACTAGGGCGAACCCTGGATCTGAGGACCAGGGAAGCCATAACCAGGACGATAAGAACCAGGAACACAGTGAAGAGGAAGATGAGGATTATGTTGAACAGGATGACTCCCTGTATGAAGAGGAGGAGGAAACATATGATGTTGAGGGATTTGAGATAGAGGCTGAAGAAGGAGAAACTGAGGTTGAGCAACCAATACCAAACCCAGGCATGGATCCCATGGGCCAGTTCATGCAACTACTAAGGCAGAACTTGGAACGTCAACCCAATCCACCCCCTCAAGGAAATAACAATGCTGTGGTAAACTCTTTCAGGGCTTTCAAGTCCCTTAAGCCCCCTGAGTTCCATGGATCAGGCGACCCAGTTGAGGCAAGGTCATGGCTAAAGGAAATGGAGAAATCCTTTGAGATTCTGAGTACCGATGAGGCACAGAAGACTGTATTTGCTACCTACCTTCTGAAAGGAGAGGCCAACTACTGGTGGGAGGCCAAGAAACACATGGAGACAGATGCTATCATAACCTGGGAGAGGTTCAGTCAGTTGTTTTTGGGAAAATATTTCCCGAGGTTTATGGAGAACCAGATGGAGCTCAAGTTCTTGGAGCTAAAGCAGAATAACTTATCCGTAGTAGAGTACGAAGCAAAATTTACTGAGTTATCAAGGTTTGTGCCGGCGTTTGTGAGCACCGAGGAAAAGAAAGCTAGGAGGTTTTAGCAGGGACAGAAACCGTGGATTCAGAATAGGGTGGCAATCCTTGAGCTTACTGATTATGCCACTCTGGTGCAAAAGGCAACAATTGTAGAAGCCGGAAGTGAACAGATGCAGAAGGAAAGAGAGAAGAAGGGAATAAACAGGAAAAGTATGAGCATGGGTGGAGGTTCCGCAGGAGGGAGCTTCCCAACTAGATTTAATCGAGGAGCAGTGTCCCTACCGGGAAAGAGTACTGGGTTTAAGCGGCCAATGGGTGTGAATGTGAGCCAGAGCGGCCAAAAGTCAGGAAGGTCCTATTCCAACCAGTCTCGACCCCCATTACCAGCCTGTAACACTTGTGGTAGGATGCATTCTGGGGAATGTAAGGGAAAGCCAGTAACCTGCTTTAAGTGTGGTCGAGAGGGTCACTATTCTAACAAGTGTACTTCGCAACCCCCTAGTGTCAGCCCGACCACCATCTGTTATTAGTGTGGAAGACCAGGCCACATGAGAAGGGAATGCCCAGGGAATAAACCAGCAGCTTCAGGAGCAAGCAGGGCTGCTTCTAATAAGCCACCTACTGCGAGGACTTTCAACATGACAGTCCAGGATGCTATGAAAGACTCAGATGTCATAGCAGGTACCCTTTCTCTATATTCAGCTAGTGCAAATGTTTTATTTGATTCAGGAGCAACTAAATCTTTTATATCAAGAGACTTTATGCGTAAATTAAGACTTAAGGATGAACCCTTGATAGAACCCTTACAAG
Source organism: Apium graveolens (assembly GCF_009905375.1). Taxonomy (NCBI): domain Eukaryota; kingdom Viridiplantae; phylum Streptophyta; class Magnoliopsida; order Apiales; family Apiaceae; genus Apium; species Apium graveolens. Next base: position 101,865,826 of record NC_133654.1, read on the forward strand.
TAGAAATAGTCAATCATGAAGTTATTCCTGTTAACAAGATTCACCCCGCCTGTGAGTTAGGCATAGGGGAACAATCTTTTAGTGTTGATCTGATTCCTTTTAAATTAGGGGAGTTCGATGTAATTTTGGGAATGGACTGGCTATCTAGCAACGATACTCAGATAGACTGTAAGGGGAAGAAAGTTAAGTTAAATATCCCAGGAAAGAAAGAAGTCATATTTAGAGGAAAGAGGCAGACGCAGAAATTTTTGACTATGGCCCAGGCCAAAAGGATGCTACGAAAAGGAAATGAGGCTTACCTAGCCTATGTGGTGGACACGCAGAAGGAGGTTCCCAACTTACAAGATATTCTGGTAGTCAACGAATTTGAAGATGTATTCCCACAAGACCTTTCGGGATTACCACCTAATAGAGTGATTGAATTTGCTATTGAGTTAGCTCCAGGGACGACACCAGTTCCAAAGGCACCTTACCGGTTAGCCCCATTAGAAATAAAGGAATTAGCTACCCAATTGCAGGAACTCTTGGATAAGGGTATGATCAGACCCAGTGTGTCTCCGTGGGGAGCACCAGTGTTATTTGTTAAGAAAAAGGATGGAAGCATGAGGCTGTGCATCGACTTTTGAGAGTTGAACAAGCTAACCATAAAGAACAGGTACCCGCTACCTAGAATAGACGATCTGTTCGACCAGCTAAAGGATGCTGTTTATTTTTCCAAGATTGACTTGAGAACTGGATATCACCAGCTAAAGATTAAACCCGAAGATATTTCCAAGACCGCGTTCCGTACCAGGTATGGGCACTATGAGTTCTTGGTAATGTCCTTTGGATTAACCAACGCCCCAGCGGCTTTCATGGATTTAATGAACAGAGTATTTAAGAAGTACTTGGACAAGTGTATGATAGTTTTTATCGATGATATTTTAATCTACTCAAGGACTGAGGCAGAACATGCAGAGCATTTGATGATAGCTCTAGGAATACTCAGAGAGGAACAGTTATTTGCCAAATTCTCAAAGTGTGAATTCTGGCGGAATGAAGTATAGTTTTTAGGTCATGTGATCAATAAAGAAGGAGTATTGGTCGACCCCTCCAAGATAGAGGCGGTCTCAAATTGGGAAAGGCCAACCACACCCACAGAGGTAAGGAGTTTCATAGGATTGGCCGGCTACTATCGTAGATTTGTACAGGACTTTGCGAAGATCGCAGCCCCTTTGACATGACTTACTCGTAAGACAGAGAAGTTTGAATGGACGGAAAAATGCGAGAACAGTTTTCAGGAATTAAAGAAAAGGTTGGTAACGGCCCCGGTGTTGGTAACGGCCCCGGTGTTGGCATTGCCAGACGGAAAAGGAGATTTTGTGATATATAGTGACGCGTCGCACAAAGGATTAGGGTGTGTGCTTATGCAGCACGGTAAAGTGATTGCGTATGCGTCGAGACAACTGAAGGAATACGAGATTAGATATCCTACTCATGACCTTGAGCTCGCAGCAATAGTTTTTGCCCTAAAAATTTGGAGGCACTGCTTGTATGGAGAGAAGTACGAGATTTTCACAGACCATAAGAGCCTCAAGTACATATTTACGCAGAAAGAGCTCAACATGTGCCAGAGAAGATGGTTAGAGCTAATCAAGGACTATGATTGTGAGATTCTCTATCATCCGGGGAAAGCCAATGTAGTGGTTGTTCCCTTAGTAGAAAGGAAAGACTCAGAATGATAACGACTTCGGAAGAATGGATAAAGGATTTCGAGAAAATGGAAATAGAAGTAAAGGTAACCGGAACCGGAACTGAAAAACTGTTTGAGATCTCGATGCAGCCAGAGTTATTGGAAAAGATCAGATTGTGCCAAGAGAAAGTAATGAATGAAGGCAGAGAGTCAATGACTGGAGAAGAGATCCATACTGAGAAAGATGATAAAGGGATAATGAGGTACTCCTACCGGATTTGGGTTCCAAACGTTCGAGAGCTTAAAGACAAGATTTTGGATGAAAGCCATAGTTCAAGGTATTCCATTCACCAGGGAAGCACCAAAATGTATAGGGATTTGAAGGAGTATTACTGGTGGCCCAACATGAAGAGGGACGTGGCAGAATGGGTAAGCAAATGTTTGACTTGCCAAAGAGTAAAGGAAGAGCACCAGAGACCCAGTGGACTTTTACGACCCCTGGAGATTCCCGAATGGAAATAGGAACAGATAGCCATGGATTTTGTTGTCGGTTTACCAAGGACAAAAGCCAACCATGATGCCATATGGGTGATTATAGACCGACTGACAAAGTCAGCTCATTTCATTCCTATCAATGAGAGATACACAGTCAATAGACTGGTGGACATCTACCTTAACAAAATAGTGACGCGACATGGAGTCCCAGCGTCCATTGTCTCAGACCGAGACCCCGGGTTCAACTCCAGATTTTGGAGGAGCTTTCAAGAATGTGCGGGGACCAAGTTAAATATGAGTACCGCTTACCATCCCCAGACGGATGGGCAGAATGAAAGGACCATCCAGACACTAGAGGATATGTTGAGAGTCTGTGCAATAGACTTTAAAGGAAGTTGGGATGATCATTTGCCGTTGATCGAGTTTTCTTATAACAATAGCTTTCATGCTAGCATCGGAATGCCGCCTTATGAGGCCCTGTACGGAAGAAGGTGTCGATCTCCCTTATACTGGGATGAAGTAGGGGAACGGAAGATGCTCGGACCCGAAGTGGTCCAAAGGACCAAAGACATAGTGGATCTTATCAGAGGGCGGCTGGTAGCAGCCCAAGACAGACAGAAGAAATATGCAGACCTAGCCCGAAAGGACAAGGAGTATGAAGTAGGGGACTTAGTACTACTAAAAGTATCCCCTTGGAAGGGGTTAATGAGATTCGGAAAGAAAGGAAAACTAAGCCCAATATACATTGGACCTTTTGAGATACTAAGACGGATTAGGAAGTTGGCTTACGAGCTAGCCTTACCCCCGAACCTACAATAAGTTCATAATGTGTTCCATGTGTCAATGCTAAGGAAGTATCATAGGGATGCCAGACACATAGTGGAGTACGAACATGTGGATATGCAACCAGATCTGACTTACATGGAGAAACCAGTAAAGATTATGGATAAGAAGGAGCAGGTGCTTCAGAACAAAGTGATCAAGCTAGTCAGAGTGCTATGGCAGAATCATAATGTGGAAGAATCAACTTGGGAGCTAGAGAGCGCAATGCTAGAAAAGTACCCCCAATTATTTTCTATTTGATTCCGGGACGAAATCCTTTTAAGGAGGGGAGACTGTAATAACCCCAAAATTTTGAACTTTTTGTAACCCTTATGAATAGTGTTTTTGCTGATATTTCTGAACAAGAAAACTTTTCATGCCACACTATGTAGGGGTTCTTATATGGATATTCTGAGATTTTATTGGTACTCTATATTGTATATAAGTATATGTAAAGATCGTCAGAATCCGATTCCGAATACTTTGATTTTTCCCGGAAATCCACTAGATACAGAAAGAATTGAGTATAAGGTAACAGGATAAAAAGGATTTAAATTAAAGGATTATAAGAGAGGATCATAAAAGGAATATAATGTATTGAGAAAGGTTAAGGAAACCCAAGTAATAAGATCCCGGGTATGATCCCTCAAACGAGAAACGAGAACGAAAGTTAAGCGAACTGTATAACAGATCAGCGGTCATTAGGCAAACAATTAGGAGTTAATCAAGGAGGTTAGGGATGATGAGGTCATCCAACCAATAAGAAGAGGGCAAGTGAGGGAGGATGACATCACAAGGTGACATAAGCATGACATAAGGGGAAGGAGGTGTGGTTGTTTTAAAACCACACAAAGTTCAAGGTTAAAAAGGTAATTAACCAAAAACAAATCAAAATCAACCAAGCTAGACAAAACAACTCACAAACACAAAAATCATTTCACTTTTTCATCAAGAAGCTCTCGGCTTTTCTCTTCATTTCAAGGAGGAAAATTCAAAATTCAAGTTCCAAGCTTCCTTAATTAGTAAGGTAATTATCTAATACTCCTTATGCATAGATATGGCTATCCTATAAGTTTAAGCCTCCAATTCATTCTCAATCTCTTCCAAGAAATCAATGAAGAAGATAATGAATAGTGATTTCAAGATTTTTAACTTGATTTTCTTTGTTTTTCCTTTAACATCCAAGCATCCCTAAGATATCTCAAGGCTTCTTAAGGCTTCCTAGCTACTCAAATCACTTCAAGGAAGGTATAACATCTCCAAACCCTAACTTTACTTTGTATATTAGGATGGTTTTGATTGTTATGGAAAAAAGAGAAGCTTGATGCTTGTATGTTTAGAGTTTGGGAGGGATTTGTAGTGAATTGGATATTGAAATCTTGTTGATTAGTTAAAGGACTTAAGTATTGTTTTAAATTAAAGTTTAAGAATAAGTATAAATTGTTAATGTTGAGTTGTTGGGGCTGTTATGATGAAGTATGGAGGGATTTTTTATTGGGTTGTGATTGTGGATTGATTGTGGGTTGAATTGGTGTGTTTTAAATTGGGAAATCGCGTAAACATAGTCGTCGTAATGTCCGATTTTCTTTAGGCTGTTTTGTTCTTAACATAAGGACCCGAGAACTCCCTGCTATATTTTGACCATTGCCATGATTAGATAGTTCATGTTACGAGCTTCATTTTGATATGTGGTTCGTTTGATTCCGATGTACGGTTTAGGAGAAACGGCCGTTTTAAGTAACGACGTTTCGCGAACGAACCATTACCCCTCGCCTTACTTTGAAACATAGATTAAAGACCTTAAAGGACTAATTGGAGTATTAAACATTTATATAAAGTGTAATAGGCAGTTGGTAAGACACTCGCGAAAAAATCGCCTTAAAACTCTTAATGGTTAATTTATTAAAAATGGTGGAGCCGAGGGTACTCGAGCGACTTAAGTGAATCGTTAAACGCAAAGCGAGCGTTAGAGTCTAAATTGGTTAAAGTATAGAATTATAAGTGACTTTGGTTTAATTCCAACTTATATGTTGTTTATAGGTTACCAGAATCGTCCCAAGCCATTTGTAACCCCCAGTCGCTCAGGCAAGTTTTCTACCTGGTATACTGTTGTGGTGATGTATATATGTATATGCATTATCTTGTGATAGATGCATGTTGGTTAATTAGCAAATTTTGCGATATATTGAAGCATGCTGAAATGGTATATGTATGCATGCCTGTTTCGTAATCTGGTTATCTATCTGTTGATTTCAATGCATATAGTTGCATAATACCTATGCTAGAGATAAGCAGTAGTTGCGTATACCCTTAGTATAGAGGACCCAAAGGTGAACATTTTTTCTAAACCGGGAGTCGATGTTCCCGAGTATAATATATATATATTTATTTATTTATTTATTTATTTATATTTATATATATGTATTGATATAGTTTTCATAACTATTAATCGAATAAGGTTTATTCGATAATTTTACTTTATTTTATTAATGAATATTATTTTGAATATTCATTCGAGGGCTTATGACTCCCTTTATTTTATTAATGAATATTATTTTGAATATTCATTCGAGGGCTTATGACTCCCTTTATTTTATTAATGAATATTATTTTGAATATTCATTCGAGGGCTTATGACTCCGTTTATTTTATTAATGAATATTATTTTGAATATTCATTCGAGGGCTTATGACTCCGCTTATTTTATTAAATAATATTCTTTATTTTGTTAAAGAATAATGTTTCGATAATCAAACTTACTTTTGATTATTCAAATAAAGATAGTACTTTCGTATAAGTATATCTTTGGTTATTTAATATCCATTTCAAGTATGAGTTTTAAAACTTTTACTTCAATTATTTTTATAAGGATTATCCTTATGGGAATATTATTTAAATAATAATATTCAGATATTTTTTAATATATCGGGACTGATTTATTTCATTAAATCAGCATTACTCCAAACATTCTCAAAAATATTTTCGAGTCTTCAAAATGATTTTAAAAGTTAGAGCGGATCCCAAAACTCGTTTTCAAATTAAGATCTTCCTTTCGAAGGGGACTTGAATACTCGCTCAAAAATATAAGGGATCCGGCTCTTTGGTGTATTTTATATTCCCAACGTGGTTGCTGTTTTGAGAAAACAATTTGATTACTTTCCCAATATTCGGGAAGTAAGTCCATCTAATTGAGTCGGCATAAGCGACAGGCCGGGGTACGGTCTATGAAGGTGTAAGAGGCTGGGTGACAGTCCATCAATGCGTGAGTGACCGGGTAACGGTCTAGCGCAAGGTCCTAATGCGGCCAGGGTGATGACCGGCGAGGAATTCATCTATCTACAGTAGAAAACGTTACTTATTGGTATCTTTGCCTGATCAGCAAGATATCGGGTTTATGCCACGATTCTTTTCCATTCCAAAAAATTCATTGGATGTTATAAACTCTGTTCATACTTTACATGATAGAGGTTTTCAGGAAATGTATAAAGAGATATATATGCGGATATATATATCGGGACTTAATGAAGTATCTCATAACTTCATTTCATTCAATAATATTTCAAAGATTTAATCTATTCAAATCTTGTCTTGTAGTCTCATCTATGTGATGAACTGTTGAAAGCTCATTATACTTTGAACAGTGGTAGTTCAAGTAGCTTTATAAATGATATAAGTATAGTGAAGTATTTGGTAACTTCATCCCTTATTTTTGCTTATATCCAGTAAGTAATTATCTTACACTTGATAGAGGATTTTAGTAAGTTATCCATTTAGATACTTGCATTATTGTTTACACTATATATTATCTTGCGAGCTGTAATGCTCACCCTTGCTTTATTTCTTCATCACACAACAACAGTTAGGAAAGATGGCCAGACTCAAGCAGTCCCAGCGCAAGAGCGTGGGAAGCGCCCCGCGCCTTCCCGTTGAGATAATAGCTGCTATAGCTGCAGAGGAAGATCTATCTATAGATCAGACCTTCTACTTTTGGGAACCAAATATTGTATAATTATAACTTGTGGAAGATAATGGCAATTAACTGTAAACTTATCAAGTAATCATTTTGGGTTGTAATAACTTTTAAATTGTGAATTCAAGGACTTGTACTTATTTCAATTTCATCTCCGAGACTATAACGGGTTGTGGTGTGGTTAGTGTGGGGTCACATCATGAGGTTATTTATTATTAATTAAGTTAAGTGATATTGTGGAGAGAAAGACCGTGACGACCCGGATCCCCGACCCCGGATCTGGGGGTGTTACAAGGTCGTTTTTGTCAAATCTCAATTCCATCCACATTTTAGTCAAATTAAAACCAAAAACTCAAGGCAAGTGGTGATCATTCTCACCACCACATCACACTCACTTTCTCTCCTTTCCTCTCTTCTCCCTCTCTCGACTCACTCTCGGCTGAAGCCCCCTCCCCCTTTTTCCTTCATTTTTCATTCAAACATCCACACTCCATTTAGTTATCTCACTTCCCATATATTGTTCATTTATAATCCAAAGAGTTTATGATGAAAAATCTATGTTTCAATCTTGCATGATAGTGTTTTGTTAAACTCAAAGTGAACACCCTTGATTCTTGTAAATCTAACGCTTTCACCATGAGATATATTATCATAGGGTTGAGAATGGCTAGGCATGAGTGTGTCACACTTGTTCAAATATTGTTTTCACCCTAATCCATTCGGTCATGACTTGTTAGGAGCCGAATGGATGGTGTTCTTGTTGACTTGTTCATTTTTGTGTGTTTATGTGATAATAGCTTGGTTTTGGAAATAAAAACTTGATAAAACTCTTTTCATTCTAAGTGATCATATTAGTTAAGGTTAATTCTAGGCTTTCATGTTGATTCCATGATAAAATTTATATGGAAACCATATTATTTTTGGCTTGTAATTTCGAAAGCATGCATGTATAGGTTTAACTCATGATTTTGAAAGTTCTAGATTATTTGGATTGATTTTTGTTAATAATCTCTAATTTCAGTTAAGTTAGGATATTAATTATGATATGTGCTCCTTTTTATGTGATTTTGATTCATATATATACGGAGGATTTAAGTTGTTATTTTCAAAATTGTGAAGACTTATAATTAGTATATTATTTTGAATCTTGTTTTTCTCTATTGCACTTTAGGTAAGGATGATCTCCACTAAGACCATATTGTGTGTGGGAGCATTAGTTAGTAGGTTACCTTGGTTGAGGGTTAGTTTGGGTTTTGGTTGATGTTTGGTTTGGTTTGTCAAATGGGAAATCATAGTGGAAAGGGTACATTAAATTCTGCAGATTTTCAGTTTGGTAACATGAGGTTGAGGATGAGATTTGACCTGTCATTGTAATGCACTTTGAGGCCCAAGTCACCAGAAGCTAGTACTAGGGGTATACTTCATTTTCCAGATGTTTGTTAGAGGTTTGTAGGTTGTTTGGTTAGGTGCACGAGTGAAAACACTAAATTTGTCCAGCAGGGAGCAGTTTTTCTACAACGTAGAAATGAGGAGTTTTGACATTGTCATGGGTAGACCCTCACTAGGACTATATTGGCCTTAGTTGGAGGGAGTGTCAGAGGTGTTTTTCCAGCCATAGTTAATAGTAATTGAGTTAGAATCATGTGTCACAAGTTAGTGTAAAACATGACACTTTTCTGTCTAGAAAACAGGGGAACCTTGGACTTTAAGCTTAGGCCTAGGGAGGCCCAAGCTAGGCCTTTGAGTCACACCAAGTTTGGGAGTTATTTTATGATCAGAAGAGTCTAGTTTAGAAGTTTGGGAGGTAAAATTGAGGTTTAAGGGTGTCAATTGTACTCAAGAAACCATTGATGGCATTTACTTAACATTTAGTTTTAGAACATTTATGAGTGACGCCTAGGTTGACCATCATAGTTGTAAGATAGTATAAGGTCAGTAGAGTGTAGGGCCTAGGTCAGGGTCAATAGGAATTTGATGGTTTAGAAAAGGCACTTCGAGTTACGAGGTCAATATTAGGAGTTTTGACTAGTTTAGCATAACTAAGTGACTTGAGTAAGTGGAGTGAGATCATCTAAGCTTAGTGATGCAATAGAGTGTGTTGATGTATTATTATATATTTAAATATGTTATGTGATTATACGTGGCTATGTGATCTATTATGCTTATAAGGTAATTGTAAGCATGTATGTGTATATAGGCCTAAGTGCCAATATGCGTAATTTCGGTTTATAATTAGGTTGAGTTAGTGAGAATATATTATAATGAGATTATTATTATTTTGTTTAGGCTCTCAAGACGAGGTTAAACTTTCTATTAAAGTCGTGTAAAGCTCCCAGTTGCTCCCACCTGCCAGTCAAGTCAAGCCTTTCTCAAGGCAAGTTTTTCAACCTATCTTTTTTGGTTTACACTACAAGTGTGTGTTAACCTAGCTTTTATATATGATGCGAGTATTCTAATTCACCTTGATATACATGTATACATGATCTAAGTGGTTTCAAATCTATCTTTCGTATTATATACAAATGTCATGAACCCTCAAGTATCTATTGCAAGTAGTTTAACTTTACTTGGAGATTGCCATGCAAGTAATTCAAACGTTATAGCATGCTAGTATACCAAAGTAATTGTGATGCTGAACCCTGTATAAGCTATACTTGGTAACCATATCTCGACACTTAAAAGTCAGTTATTCCTCAAAGTTGTTCATATATGCTTGATAACTCTATGATTATCCTTAAACCATGATACCCTGTTATACTTTGAACTTATGCTTACCTTCCTTATATTTTAATACCTATGTCTTATCTGAACCACTACATTGAACCTAGTTTGACTTAGTTCCTTTATACTATCCAATAACCCTGTTAAACCGCAATACCAAATCCCTTTTGAATAGAAACTTTGCAATTCCATTTGATAAGGTATCAGTCTTATTGATCATGGCCTTAAAGTTTATTGAACCTATTCCATGTGCTTCAAAGTTGATCTAGAACCCTTTATAAAGACGTTCATTGTTTAAGAAATTAACCGTCACTTGGCATCAGTTTTTAAAATAAAAAGTTAAAAGTGGATTTTCAGTCCCAAAAGGGGATGAATATTTTCTTTAAATAGTGGACCTGGACTGAGACGCAAGTCCTTTCCTCTTTTAAATTATAGGCTTAAAGGTTGCCTAGGGATCCCATTAATGTTCTAGAACCCAGCGAGGTTCGGGATTACTTTACGGTTGATCACCAGCTGTAATCCGCAGCGTCATAAAATGGTTTTGATAAAGAAATGGTTTTGAATGGTTTTGTTACAAATAAATGATGCCATCACCCTGAAAGTTTATCTCTTGTTACTATATTATTGAATCTTTCATTTCCATTATTATTATTCTTGTTATGTATATGATAGCACTTGTTGAGCATTTGGCTCACTACTTGCTTCCACCCTGATATTTCAGCTGGCAGATGTGGTTAGATTCAAGCACGTAAGACTTGTGATGCCGATTCATATATTCGAGCTCAGCTAGATTAGTGATCGTTTTGTGTGAGGAATCGATATTGAAATCAGGTTGTAATAGTTAAAAGTATTGGGCTGTTCCAAACCCTAAACTGTAAGATCTTGGATTCGGTGTATTTATTTACTTTTGTTAACTATTGTAATTATTCGTATAGTGTGTTTTGTTAAATTTGGGGTGTGAAAGGTTTTGGTATCAGAGCTACGGTTTAGAGTCCCTGGATAGCCCAAATAGGTTATAAGATATATACATAGGTTATAGAATATTATGCAAGAGCCTGAGTATAGGTTAGGCGAATCCATTGTTAATAATTCTCTTATATATATATATATATCTATGCACTATTTGGCAGCAAAGGGCGGATTCCTCATCATCTTCTGAATCGTCTGACACAATTGCTTTATCTGTGTATGCTGAGTTGAGGCGTGAGTTCGAAAGGCTTCAGGGCAAGTACGATCGACTGTTAGAGCGATTGAAGAACGTGTATCCGGACAACCGAAATTATAAGAAAAGCCTAAGGAGTAGATGACTGCGAGACTTGAGACCTTGGTTCAGTACGTTAACACTAAGCTGGATGAGATGCCACCACATCGAGACCGTACCAGCTAGTATACTATCCAGATGATTGCGGAAGAGCTCTAGTGTATCGTGAAGATGCTTTGTGAGGAGAAGATTAACGGACCCCGTTCTGATGGAGTGGAGCCTTAGTTCTTTCCATTATCCACTTTTCATGTTGTTGTGTTGTTGGATTTTGTAGAAATCCCTGTTGTTTTCCTTTAAATTAAGCATGTTATCCCTAGATTCAGACTTTATTTTGATCTTGATGTACCTCGACCTTAATTTCAATAATTATGCACTATTGTTCTATTTGCTTTCAATTGTTCTTACACCTTATATGCATCACCCTTATTGTTTAATTTGAAACCCGATCGTATATGTGAATATAATGACTTGTGACACCCTAACCGTGAATTATCTGCACTGTTCATACCTATTTTGATATAACTTTTATTTCAGGATCATGCCACCTAAAAAGAAGAACCCGACAACAACGTCTACCATAGATCCTACTATTCTTCGATTGTTGGAAACCTTACAACAGTAAACAAATGCTATAGCTCAACAAAAAAGAACTCTTCAACAATAATTTGAAAACCAAGATAACCGTGAACCACACCAACCACCTGATCCACCAGCACCACCTCGACAAGTTGGCACTTTCAAAGCTTTTCAGAATGTGAATCCACCTGCATTTTATGATACCACTGATCCAGCAATAGCTAACAGATGGATTAAGGAAATGGAAAGAGCTTTGAATTGGTTCAGTTAAGAGAAGATCAGAAGATGCCATATACTACTTACTTTCTGGATGGTGAAGTCATCTATTGGTGAGATTCAGTGAAAACTATGGAGGCAAATCAGCCGGTTTCTTGGGAAAGGTTTAAGAAGTTATTTCTGGAAAAGTATTACCCTAAGTACATGCAGAATCAGATGGAGCTTAATTTTTTTGAATTGAAGCAAGGAAGTATATCTGTATTGGAGTACGAGAAGAAGTTTACGGAGCTGTCAAGGTTTGTGAAGAAGTGTGTGAACACTGAGGAGGAAAAAGCAAAGATGTTCCAACAAGGATTAGAGCCTTGGATCAGAGATAGAGTGGCTATGTTTGTGCTTGATACTTATGCTGGAGTGGTACAGAAAGCTGCTCTGATTGAGAGTAATGTGATGTAGTCAAGGAAAGAAAAGGATAACAAGAAGAGAAAGGTTCTATTTTATGGAGAGAAGTCGGAAGCCGGAAGCTCACAAGAAAGGAATGTGAAAAGGATTGGATTCCACAAAGGTGGAAATTCTCAGAATAAGGGAAATTTGAATAAGAGACAAGATCCTAAGGGGAACAACCAGTCAAGCCAAGGACAAGTTGGAGAAAATAGATTTCAGAGACCAGAGTGCAAGCATTGTGGAAAAAGACACCCAGGAGTGTGTAATAAGCTGAACTTGACATGTCATAGATGCAAGGTACCGAAGCTGGGAGTTACATGCTATAAGTGTGGAAAGACTGAACATATAGCTAGGGAATGTAAGTCAACTGGATGAGTCAAGGCTTTGATGAATGTGGCAAGTACTAGTGCACACATGCGAGCTGAGGTATTAGAATTATCTCCACCATCTACCACCACTCCACAAGCAACAACAAGGATATTTGATTTAAAGATGAAGGACGTTGTTCAGAATTCCGAGGTGATAGCAGGTAAAATTTTAATGAATAATGGTGAAGCTAAGGTATTGATTGATTCTGGAGCTACTATATCCTTTATATCAGAAACTTTTGTTGATAAACTTAAATGTGATAAAATGACCTTGAACGAGGTAATAGATGTGGTAATTGTGAACCAAGAGAAGATTCCTGTGAGTTAATTATTTCCTAAGTGTGAGATTGATATTTCGGGACATAAATTTTCATTAGACTTAATACTTTTCAAGTTAGGGGAGTTTGATATAATCTTAGGCATGGATTGGTTAGGAGAGAATAATGCTCAGATAAATTGTAAATCTAAGAAAGTGTATTTAAAGACGGAGAATGGAGAGAGAGTAATATTTAAGGGTCAGAGGCAAGATCGACTGTTTCTTACAATCGTCCAGGATAAGAAATTACTTAGGAAAGGTTGTGAATCGTTCTTAGCCTATGTAGTAGATCCAGAAAGAAAGAGCCTCAGCATGGAAGATGTTCCCGTAGTTAACGAATTTCCAGATGTGTTTCCAGATGAACTACCAGGTTTACCACCCGATCAAAAAATTGAGTGTGAGATCAACCTTGCTCCAGGCACGGAACCAGTTTCGAAGGCACCTTATAGAATGGCACCAGCAGAAATGAAAGAGTTGGTGAGCCAGCTACAAGAATTGTTAGACAAAGGAGTGATACGGCCAAGTACGTCGCCATGAGGAGCACCTGTTCTATTTGTAAAGAAGAAGGATGGACGCATGAGGTTATGCATAGACTATCGGGAGTTGAATAAGATGACGATTAAGAACCGTTACCCGCTACCAAGGATAGATGATTTATTTGATCAGCTGAAAGGAGCTAAGTTTTTTTCCAAGATTGACTTAAGATCAGGATACCATCAATTGAAGATCAAAGCAGACGACATCCCGAAGAAAGCATTCAGGACAAGATACGGACATTATGAATTCTTAGTGATGCCTTTTTAGGTTGACTAATGCCCCTGCAGCATTTATGGATCTAATGAACCGGGTATTTAAAAAGTATTTGGATAAGTTTGTAGTGGTATTCATTGATGATATTCTTATATATTCAAAGTCAAAAGAAGAATATATGCATCATCTATGGATAGCATTGGAGATACTCTGACAAGAAAAGTTGTATGCCAAGTTTTCTAAATGCGAGTTCTGGTTAAAGGAAGTTTAATTTTTGGGACATGTTATTGGAAGTGAAGGAGTCAAAGTGGATCTGGAAAAGATTGAGGCAATTATGAGTTGGGAGAGATCAAAGACACCTACGGAAGTGTGAAGTTTTCTAGGATTGGCGGGATACTATAGAAGATTTGTTAAAGATTTCTCAAAAATTGCCACGCCATTGACTAAGTTGACTAGGAAGAATCAGAAATTCAAATGGAATGTAGAATGTTAAGATAGTTTCCAAGAGTTGAAGCAGAGGTTGGTTACAGCCCCGGTGTTAGTATTACCAGACAATCATGGAGACTTTGTGATTTTTATTGATGCGTCACATAAAGGTCTGGGTTGTATGCTAATACAATACAACAAGGTGAAGGGAAGTTAGCGCCTAGATATTGAAAGTGTTTGTCCTAAATCCAATCATGTATGATGAGTTAGGTAGAACTTTCTTGTATTCCTATTGATTTCATTGAAATTAATAAAAGACTTGTTTTAGTTTTATTATGGGCTTTATCTATTTAAAGTGTATTAAATAAGATGCTCCTTAGTTTAGAGTAAATCTGCTAGAATTATAATGAGATTATAATAGTGAGATCTAGAAGACGATAACTCTAGACTTAAACAGTTCCTGATCATAGGATACCTAATCGGATGTTAGTGGATCCGCAAAGATTGGTACATACTATGCTTGCTCCCTACAGAAGGATGTCTGTTCTCATAGGCATTTGTGTGGTGACACTATAGCTAGTATGTAGGTGCTTATTAGGGAATAAGTTCACATGACTCGATAAGTTGAACAACTAATGGAGATTACTCACGTGTCAATAGTAATTCACTGAGTGATAGTTGTACAAGTGTCCTTAGACTTGAGATCGTTAAAGTTATCTTATATATAATGAACTGTGCTTTGGTTTAGTCCTTAGTCTCACGGACATCCATTAGGTCTATTTTGGGCATAGGGATTTGTGTATAGAGATAGTTAACGTCAATAGAGGATCTACCCCTTCCAGTATAGAAAGAGAATATCCTATTTTATTCTTAGTATGCGAGTTTTGGAATCTCTGGCCAGAGTGTATGAAATTAGAAAGGAGTTTCTAATTTGCATTAATATGAACTTTGCATTATGAATAAGAAATCATATGATTAAATTTGATAGGTCTGACACGAGATCCATGCCTTGTATTTAATCAGGATATTATAAAGGTAGAAGGAATTCATTGTACGGTAACTAGTCACTAACAGGTTCTTGGTATTCTAAGTAGTGAATTCATACTATCCGGATAGTCGCGATATGTTGAGAAGCATCACTCACGATGAAGAATAAATATAATTAATCAGTTAATTATATTTAGTGAATTTTAGTATTCATATAAATAATTAATAAAAGTTTATTATTATTTATTTCTACTACCGACATAATATTGAACCTACAGGGTCACACCATAAAAAAATATTTTCTTTGATGAAATAATGAGAGAGAGAATTATTTTCTAAATAGTTTATAAAAAGAAATAATGATTAAAAAAGTTTTAATTATTATTGAAGCATTTTATAAAGATAAAATGTGGGGCTAATATATATATTGATATATTATGAAAAACCCTAGGAGAGCCCTATAAATAGAATGAGATGGCTCATTCTAAATACACACTTGGTTTTGTGAAAACCCTAAGAAGAGCTAGCCTCCATCTTCTTCCTATCTCTCTCTCTCTCCCAAAAACTCCATTTTTATAAAAGCTTGGTTTTATAAAAAGCTTCATAGAAGAGGATTATTCTTGCTGGATACTGGTAGAGTGCTTCACACACTGAGGAGCAACTGCTAGCAACCATATTATAAAGCTTCGATTTTAAGCTATGGTTACGATTCCTCCGTTTTTCTGATTTATACGTTTTTCTATATGTGCGATACATGGTTTTTATGGAATAATTCTTATATCACATTTCCGCTCATCCGTAAATTCCTTCATTGGTATCAGAGCTAGGTTCTGCATATAGAGATTCATACAAAAAAATTTAGATTTGTTTATGCATTTATGGATTTGTTATGATTTTTGCAAGTTTATTTAGATTTAATTATGAATTAATTCGAAATAATTTTTGCATAAGATCTTGACTACTGATCTGGGTTCTACAAGTGTTGTAGATCATTTAGGTATTTTTTTCATAATTTTGTGATGTGTAAATTATTTGTTATGAATTTTTAAAAATTGTTTTAATTAAAATTCATGAAATAATTATGCATGTGAATAAAAATATGATTAAAATTTGCACTAGTGCCCCTGGCTGATCTGATAATTTTCTGATACTTCCTGATTTTAGAAATTATATTATTTTGATTCTTATTAATTTATTAATTAAATGTTAATTAATTTATTAATAATAAAATTAAAATGATGAAACTATTATTATTAATAATTGAGTAAAGGGAAGGGGTGTAACGGCAGAAAACTGATAGACAAGCTGACAGTTCGCAGAAGAAAGAAAGAAAAAAAATTGCTGCAAAAGGGCGACTGCTGGCCTGGGCGCGTGAAGCGCACGCGCGGGGGGGGGGGAGGTGTCACGCATTCCGGGAATGCGTTACACACTGTTGCGCATTCACGGAATGCGTTACACCCGTTAATGGCTTAACAAGGTTGTAACGCATTACCGGAATGCGTTACAGCCCTTGTAACGCGTTCTTGTAATGCGTTACAGCCCGTTTGTCCACATTAAATTTAATTTTTTGGGAGTTTCGTAACTCCGTTTTGGGAGTGCAATATATCGTTGGATTCGCTTTTCCGAGACGGATCTAATGCAATGGTTAAATGTTTTTTTGTATAAAAGTTTTGAACTGTTTATATTCCCGAAAGTGTTTTAAAGCATGTTTTACTTATTTTAATTGTTTTAATTGCTTTTAAATGCTATAATAAATCCATACATCATTATATCAATGTGTGACATGATATTACTTGCATGATTACTTGTTTATTTTTATATATGAGATATATGCCTATGTTTACAATGCGATGATAGATTTAGGTGAACTTAAATCAAAATAAGGCGTGCTCTAGAAAATCTAGAATATGAATCGTTTATTGCCTTAACAATAATATTATGAATACAATCATGAGATTCTTGTGTTTATGAAACATGTAATTAAATATGAATTTTCAATTTTGAGAGAAAGGATGATTCTGTCAAAAGCAGATTTCGATTTGTAAGAAAGGGGTATTAAGTGATGTCTCTTGACAATGCTCCCCCGATATGGGAATCATCTGATTATCGATTATTGATTTGAAATATTTAATTTAAAAGGAAGAATCTCTTTATAATATGATTATGATTGTAACATAATATAATCCCTCTAAAATTAAATAATATCAAGTATTAATTGGCCAATGACACAATAAGCTTGTGTCGGTCATAGCCTTCCAACATGGTAGAAAGTAGTTCTTATTTTTAAATCATTGTCGTTTCGTGCTACAGCCGAGGGCGTTGATTTTGAAATAAGAAATACTTGTCTATTACATAAAGATGTGTACATTGAATTAGAATCTAAAGGTCGTTACGTGCTGCAGCCGTGGGCCGTTGGAGACTGATTCAATTGTTCGAAATGTTGGATTAGACTTGACTTAGAATATTGAGTCTGTCGTGCTACAGCCGTGACTCAATTAATCAAGAGGCTAAAGTTTTATTTGGGAATAACATAAGATGTAATTGACAAGAGTTGTCTGCCTACTGAACATCACATGACGTTTCGTGCTACAGCCAAGGTTGTGTGATGGAATGTAGGATCCCTATTCCCACTAGCATTATGAATGCTTAATTTTTCACTTAAGGGGGTTGTATAAAATAGATAAACTAGTGGGAGCCACTTATGAATAAAGACCCGATTCATATAATGTTTTGAAATGAAATCGAATATTTGCTAAGTGTTATTACGTGTTCATCATTTACAGATTAACTATATACGTTATGTCTTCTGCACTATCACTCCGGAGTATACTAGATGCTCACAAGTTGACTGGTCCTAATTTTGCTGACTAGCTTCGAAACTTGAGAATTGTTCTCAGGGTTGAGAAGCTGGAATATGTGCTTGACTCACCTAAGCCTGCTGAACCTGCTGACGATGCACATAATGATGAACATGTTATGTATCGTAAATGGATAGATGATGCAAATGTTGCTCAATGCATCATGGTAGCTTCCATGAATATTAAGCTACAGAAGCAGCATGAGCATATAGATGCTCATACTATCCTATCGCATCTACAAGAGTTGTATGATGTGGCAGGGAGGACAGCTCGATATGAGATATCGAAGGAGCTGTTCGGCTATAGGATGTCTGAGGGATCATCTGTGAATGACCATGTAATGAAGATGATTAATTTGATTGAACGTCTTGGACAACTTGGTTTTGCCATGGATGGGGAGCTGAGCCAAGACTTGGTCTTGCAATCACTTCCGAGTTCGTTTCCGCAGTTTGTTGTGAACTTTCACATGAATAAGTTGGATGTCAGCCTGGCTGAACTCCAAAACATGTTGAAGACTGCGGAATTGAATTTTCCCTCTAAGAAGGGCTCTGTTCTTCTAATTGGTGAAGGTTCCAATCCTAAGAAAAGGAAGAAGAATCCTTCCAAGAAGAAGAAAGTAGGTGAGAAAAAGCCGGTTCCACCAAAAGCTGAAGACCCCAAGAGCAAAGTTATTTGCTTCCACTGTAACAAGGTGGGGCACTAGAAAAGGAACAATAAGGTTTACCTTGCAGAATTGAAGAAGAAGAAGAAGAGTAGTGGGACTACCGCTTCTGTTTCAGGTATGTTCATGATTGAAGTGAATATGTCAATAAATCAAATTTCTACTTGGGTATTAGATACCGCATGTGGTTCTCATATTTGCAATTCGTTGCAGGGACTAAGGAGAAGTAGGACTCTTGAGGAAGAGGAGGTGATTCTACGGATGGGAAATGGAGCAAGAGTTGCTGCTGAAGCTATAGGATCATTTCATTTACATATGCCTACGTGCAAGACTATTGTTCTAAATAATTGTTATTTTTTCCCTCGATTGTGAGGAATATTATTTATATTCCCATGTTAGACTTGGCTGGATTTTCGTTTGTTATTCAGAATAATAAATGTTCAATTTTTAGATATAACGTTCTTTATGGAAGTGGTATTTTAAATAATGGTCTGTATGTATGTGACGTAGAGCATAATTTACTACGAATTGAACATACTAATAAAAGAAAAAAGGATGATGAAAATCTCACCTTTTTGTGGCACTGCAGACTTGGTCATATTAGTGAAAATAGACTGCGGACATTGCATAAGGAAGGGTTACTTGACCCCTTTGATTTTGAATCATATCCTACATGCGAGTCTTGTCTATTGGGAAAAATGACCAAATCTCTGTTTAGTGGACATGGAGAGAGGGTTGCAGATTTGCTAGGATTGGTATACACAGATGTATGTGGACCAATGTCTACATAAGCCATGGGTGGATTTCATACTTCATTACTTTCATAGATGATCGATCTAGATTCAGATATGTGTATTTGATAAAACACAAGTCTGAAGCCTTTGAAAAGTTTAAAGAATATAAGCATTAAGTGGAGAAACAAACCAAACATAGTATTATAACTCTTTGATCAGATCGAGGTGGTAAATACTTGAATGGAGAGTTTCTAGATTATCTCAAAGAAAATTGTATAGTCTCCCAGTGGACTCCTCCATATACTCCACAGTTGAATGGGGTATCTGAAAGGAGAATTCGAACTTTGTTAGACATGGTTCGGTCCATGATGAGCTATGCGAATTTTCCAATATTTCTGTGGGGTTATGCATTGGAAACCTCAGCATATTTACTGAATAAGGTGCCTTCCAAATCTGTTCCTCAAACTCCATATGAGATATGGAAAGAAAGGAAACCAAGTCTTAAACACGTTAAGATTTGGGGATGTCCATCTTATGTCAAGAAAGTTGACCTAGATAAGCTGGAATCTCAATCCATAAAATGTAGTTTTGTGGGATATCCTAAAGAGACTTTAAGGTATTACTTTTATACCGATCATAGGGTGTTTGTCTCCAGACATGCTACCTTCTTGGAAAAGCAGTTTATCCTTGAAGGAAACAGTTAGAGCAAAATTGAACTTGATGAAGTTCAAGAAGCACAAACTACTACGGTTCAAGTGGAAACACCTGTTCAGACTGAACAACCTTCTGTGGAACAGCCCATTCGTAGGTCAGGGAGAGTGTCTCGCCAACCTGAGAGGTATTATGGCCTTGTCAT
This sequence comes from Apium graveolens, assembly GCF_009905375.1. NCBI lineage: Eukaryota > Viridiplantae > Streptophyta > Magnoliopsida > Apiales > Apiaceae > Apium > Apium graveolens. The sequence goes on from NC_133654.1 coordinate 101,885,956, forward strand.
TGAGAATGACAATGAGTTGTCAATCATTGATGATGACGACCCTATGACCTATAATGAGGCTATGAGTAGTGTTGACTCAGAGAAATGGCAAAGTTCCATGAAATCCGAAATGGAATCTATGTATACCAACCAAGTATGGACTTTGGTTGAAGCACCTGAGGGTGTGAAGCCTATTGAGTGCAAATGGGTATACAAAAGAAAGATTGGAGCAGATGGCCAGGTGGAGACCTATAAGGCCAGGCTCGTGGCAAAAGGATTCATACAAAGGCAAGGGATTGACTTTGATGAAACTTTTTTGCCTGTAGCCCTGTTAAAATCAATTTGGATTTTGCTTGCGATTGCTGCTTACTACGACTATGAGATCTGGAAAATGGACGTGAAAACGGCATTCCTCAATGGGAAACTTGAAGAGGAAGTGTATATGACACAGCCAGAGAGTTTTTCTTCCATGGGAAATGAAGATCTATAGAGATAGATCTAGAAGAATGATAGGTCTTATCCAAGGTACATACATCCAGAAAGTGCTTAAAAGGTTTAGCATGGAAAACTCCAAAAGAGGTCTCATACCGATGAGCCATGGAGTATCCCTTTCCGAAAAGATGTCTCCTAAGACACCTAAGGAAAGAGAGCATATGAGTAAGATTCCTTATGCTTCAGCAATAGGATCTATCATGTACGCGATGTTATGTACTAGGCCTGATGTTGCTTATTCAAATAGTGTGACGAGCAAATATCAGTCCGATCCAGGTGAAGACCACTAGAAAGTAGTGAAGAACATCCTTAAGTACTTGCGAAGGACTAAGGATATTTTTCTTGTTTTTGGTGGTGGATCTGAGTTGAAAATAGAGGGTTATACTGACTCTAGTTTTCAATCAGAAAGTGATGATAGCAAATCCATGTCAGGGTACGTGTTTACTCTAAATGGTGGTGCGATTAGTTGGAAGAGTTCCAAACAGTCTACAATGGTTGACTCCACAGCGGAAGCAGAATATATAGCTGCAAGTGAGGCTGCAAAAGAAGCCGTTTGGATGAGGAAATTTATTTCTGAGTTGGGAGTTGTTCCTAGCATTGAAGAGCCTATTGTGTTGTATTGTGATAACAACGCAGCAATAGCACAAGCCAATGAACCTAGGTCTCATAAAAATTCCAAACATGTTTTGCGACGCTTTCATTTGATTAGGGAAATCATTGAAAGATGAGATATCAAGATTGAGAGAGTTGACACACATAACAACGTAGTAGACCCACTCACAAAGTCATTGTCTTATATTCACTTTGATCGTCATAAAGAGAAGATGGGTATTAGATACCAGGGTGATTGGCTTTAGTTCAAGTGAGAGATTGAAAGTGTTTATCCTAAATCCAATCATGTATGATGAGTTAGGAAGAACTATCTTGTATTCCTATTTGATTTCATTGAAATTAATAAAAGACTTGTTTCGGTTTTATTATGGGCTTTATCTATTTAAAGTGTATTAAATAAGATGCTCCTTAGTTTAGAGTAAAGCTTCTAGAATTATAATGAGATTATAATAGTGAGATCTAGAAGACGATAACTCTAGACTTAAACAGTTCATGATCATAGGATAACTAATCGGATGTTAGTGGATCCGTAAAGATTGGTACATACTATGCTTGCTCCCTGCAGGGGGATGTCTGTTCTCACAGGCATTTGTATGGTGACACTATAGCTAGTATGTAGGTGCTTATGAGGGAATAAGTTCATATGACTCGATAAGTTGAACAACTAATGGAGATTACTCATGTGTCAATAGTTATTCACTAAGTGATAGTTGTACAAGTGTCCTTAGACTTGAGATCATTAAAGTTATCTTATATATAATGAAATGTGCTTTAGTTTAGTCCTTAGTCTCAAGGACATCCATTAGGTCTATTCTGGGCATAGGGATTTTTGTATAGAGATAGTTATCGTCAATAGAGGATCTACCCCTTCCGGTATAGGAAGAGAATATCCTATGTTATTCTTAGTATGCGAGTTCTGGAATCTCTGGCCAGAGTGTATGAAATTAGAAAGGAGTTTCTAATTTGCATTAATATGAACTTTGCATTATGAATAAGAAATCATATGATTAAATTTGATAGGCCTGACACGAGATCCATTCCTTGTATTTAATCTGGATATTGTAAGGGTAGAAGGAATTCATTGTACGGTAACTAGTCACAGACAGGTTCTTGGTATTCTAAGCAGTGAATTTATATTATCTGGATAGTCGCGATATGTTGAGAAGCATCACTCACGATGTATAATAAATATAATTAATCAGTTAATTATATTTAGTGAATTTTAGTATTCATGTAAATAATTAATAAAAGTTTATTATTAGTTATTTATACTACCGGCATAATATTGAACTTACATGGTCACACCATAGAAGAATATTTTCTTTGATGAAATAATGAGAGAGAATTATTTTCTAAATAGTTTAGAAAAAGAAATAATGATTAAAATAGTTTTAATTATTATTAAAGCATTTTTTAAAGATAAAATATGGGGCTAATATATATATATATTGATATATTATGAAAAACCCTAGGAGAGCCCTATAAATAGAATGAGATGGCTCATTCTAAACACACACTTGGTTTTGTGAAAACCCTAAGAAGAGCTAGCCTCCATCTTCTTCCTCTCTCTCTCTCTCCCAAAGACTCCATTTTATAAAAGTTTGGTTTTATAAAAAGCTTCATCGAAGAGGATTATTCTTGCTGGATAACGGTAGAGTGCTTCACACACTGAGGAGCAACTGCTAGCAACCATATTATAAAGCTTCGATTTTAAGGTATGTTTACGATTCCTCCATTTTTCTATATGTGCGATACATGGTTTTTACGGAATAATTGTTATATCACGCTTTCGCTCATCCGTAAATTCCTTCAGATATATTGGTCCTTTTGAATTTCTGAGTCAAGTAGGCAAGGTGGCCTATGAATTAGCTTTTCCGCCTCAGTATCAGCATTTGCATAATAAGATTCATATGTCATTGCTTAAGAAGTATAATCCTGATGCTAACCATGTGATAGAGTATGAACTTATAGAGATTCAGGCAGACCTGTCATTTGTGGAGCAACCTGTCAAAATAATCGACTGGCAAGAGAAGAGTCTTAGAAATAAGTTGGTCAAGTCGGTAAGAGTATTTTGGAGAAATCCCAAGGTTGAAGAGTCAACGTGGGAACTAGAGTCGGATATGCATAGCCGGTATCCTCACTTATTCTCCTAGATTCTAAGGACAGAATCCTTTAAGGGGGAGAGGATGTTACGACCGGTATTTTTAAACCTTATCTATATATAATTGTGTGTTATAATTGAGATTTAAATTGGGTGTAATTATAAATGTGGGTGATCTATATGTTGAGTGCCTATAAATTAAGTGTTTAATGTATTAGTTTATATAAAAAAATTTAAAAGGAAAATCTTATTATTTAGTATTTTTAAATGATAATCAAAAGTATTTCACTCTATATGAAAAATCGATTTTTAAAATCTTTTAACAACAATTTTTCAAATCTTATATCATTAAATTTCTAAAATCATAAGCTATTTTATAATATATATTTTATGATTTATGGAAATGCAATTATATTTATAGAAATTGTTTTACATAGATTAGTTAATTTATAATTTGCAATTTACTTAGTTGTATATGCATGCATTTTGCACCCAATTCAAGTTAAGGGCAAACATGGAAATTCCAACCCGACTAACTACTACTTCACTAACCAAGTTACTTCTTTATCCTTGCATGCAAATTGTCACAAGCTTTCTAGAAGGTCACTTTTGTCAATTCTCAATTCCATCCACATTTTAGTCAAATTAAAACTAAAAACTCAAGGCAAGTGGTGATCATTCTCACCACCACATCACACTCACTCTCCCTCCTCTCCTCTCTTCTCCCTATCTCGGCTCACTCTCGGCCGAAGCCCCCTGCCCCCTTTTTCCTTCATTTTTCATTCAAACTGTTAGGTCACACACATACTGTAGAGGGGGTGAATACAGTGTATAGTACACTCAAATCGAACTTTAAGAACTTTAGTAACAGAAAACAAACTTTATTGAAACAATAAACTCTGTTACAGTATGGAACTGTTACCTCTCAGTGATGAACAAATATCACGAGAGCTGCTAGGGTTACAATGAATAATCTTTTCGAATAATGATAACACTTATAGTGTAAACCCTATATCTGTGTTTATATACTACACAGTTACAAGATAATCGCTAATTGATATGGAATATAATTCTGCTTCCTAAAATATATCAATCAGATATCTTTTCTTCCAAGTATTCCATTCTTTACAGAATTCCTTCTTCATGCATATCTCTTCTTATGTTTATCTTGATCTTCTTTCCTTTAATCAGCTACTATCCTTATCTGATTGTCCTGCAGCACTTAAGTTCTGATATCTATCTTCTGATGATTATCTCCTGATAACATAAGTACTGATATCCTTAAGTCCTGACATCCAGTATAAGTACTGATCAATAGTTAAGTACTGATTTATCCTGTTCAAGTAAGATCTGAAAGCTAAACATAAAACATATTAGCCATGACATTATCAAATATATCTAACAATCTCCCCCAACTTGTAAATTAACATAATATACAAGTTTAACAGATATTTGATGATGTCAAAAACATTAAGTACAAATGCATGAGAATTAGACTAGATAACTACAACTTACAGTCCTTAAAGCTTTTACCAATTTCAACTTCTGATAACAACTTCAGTCTGTATAAATATCAGAATTTAAGCAGTTGTAGATCTCCGACTTGGCTTCTTCATTTTCTGATCTCTCTGATGTCAGGAGTTGTTCTGAGATAGTTCTTCAACAAACATTTCTCAGCATATCTTAGTTCATCAATCATTCTCCTTTTAACATCTTTAAGCTCTATAGTATCTTCACCAGTTTGAAAGATTGCAGCTCTGAGATCATTGATCTTTGCTTTTCTCAACTCCTGATCTAGTCTTATGACATAAGCTTTGTCAGACTCTAGATTGAATTCAAGTCCCTTAATACCAAGATATGTTCTGATCTGTGCAGTATTAGGCTTCATATCAACAATATCACCATTGTGATCTCTGTACTTTGGAACATATATGCTGTCAGACTTAACAGAATAAAGCCTTTTCTGTCTCTGAATCTGTTCTTTTAAGTAGTTTGTAGCAGTCCCTGTTATTCTGTCATCCACTTGAAGTAAGAAAAGTACATGCTCCAATTCTTCAAAATACTTCAATGAAATGGCATTTTGTCTTATATGATAAACCCTACCATCTGTCATGAAATACAACATGATATATTCTTTCAAGTAGGTATGGTAAACCATCTGTACAGATTCCAGTTGATTCAATCTCTCAGGAGTTGCTCCAATACCTGGTTCACTCAAGGAAGTTGGATCATTGGTAGTGTTGTGTACTCTTCTTTCATCAGCACTTCCCAATCCAGTTTTATCTCTAGCTTCCTTTCCAGTAACTACTCTTGCTTCAAAACCACTTGCAGTAGTCTTCAAAGATTGAGTCTGTTTTGCTTTAGTGAATCCTGGTAGGAGTGTCTTTGATCTATTTTTTGATATCAAGTTAACTTGAGCTCTGTCAGAGGTTACTTGCTTCTTTTGAATATCAGAACTTACAATTTCTTGACTCTGATCAACTTGAGCCATGTCAGAGGTTGTTTTAAGTATTTTTCTTGAAGTCAGAGCAAGATCATCTTTTTTATCAGTAATTTCTTCTTCCTCAGAAGGTACCTAAGCCTTGATAGGTTCACCAACCTTTTCTTTACCCTTGGATCTTGGATCTATCTGTGGTTGTAATCTAGCCAACGTTGCTTCAGTATGTGTCCTTTCTTTGATCACAATGCCTTTGAGTTTTGGAAGTGACTTATTACCAGAAGCTTCAGATTTAGATGTGACTTTCTCTGATTTAAGTCTGGCTTCTTCTTCCTTTAAACTTTCCAAGTCCATTCCTGGATTTTCTTGAAGAAATAACTGTCTTGACATTTCCTCATCAAGATCTAGAAGTTCATCAGAACTTATCCTTTTACCAGCAGCAGAACTTATTCTTTTCCCAGTATCAGAACTTGTCCTGTGACTAGCTTGTCTTGATGTAAACCTTCTACCTTGACTATGACCGCTACCCATTCCAAAGTATCCTTGATCATCATTTCCATCATCCTTTCCTTGCAGTGTCTTGTTAGTTTTGCATTTGGACTTAATTACCTTCTCCCCCTTTTTGGCATCAGCAGGTAGTAAAAGAGAGATAAGTAATTCCACTGAGGATTGGATTTCAGTAAGTTGAGATTGCTGAGAAGCTTGATTTGTCAGAATGTCATCAATCTGAGCTTGTTGTTTCTCTTGAGTTTTCTCAATATAAGTAATCCTATCAATGGTAGGTTGAAAGAACTTTTTCTTATCAATTTTCCAAACTTGTTCCTGTTTGATAAAGTTCTCCTGAATCTTGTGTAGCTCTGCATGAGTAGTTGAATGAAGACCTTGTAGATGTTTAGTACTCAATGCAGTGACTCTAAGCTGGGTTTTAAAATCATCAGAATTTAACATTTCATCAGCTTTAGTCAAGTGCTCAGCAAGATGTATTGCAGTTGGAACACATGAAACTGAGTTCCATTCCTTAGTCCACTCCTGACCTGTAGGAGTTTCACTCCAAGGTACTGGTACATCCCTGATAACAAACTCCTTTACCAGTTCAGACTTAGGAAGAGTCGGTTGAGGAGTATATCCTGAAGGACCTGCTTCATCAGCATCTACAGTTGGAGCAGCTTCACCAGTATCTCCAGCATTTGCAGCATCAGAACTTAAAGAATCAGTATCTTCTGATAAGACAACAGTGTGAGTAGCAATGGAGGCTTCAGCATCCTCTAATTGCTGATCTGATACTAAGTTCTGATCAACAGCCATATCCTGATGCTCACCTAAAGTCTGATCATCAGCATCTTGATGCAGAGAAGGTGTTGTTGATAACTCTGGAGTTTGAACAGCATCAGTAACAGGTGTTGTGGAAGGATTATTTGCTGTTGGAGCTTCTAAAAGAAATACTTCAGACATAACCAAGTGTTGAACCTCAATATCAGCACTTGTGCCTGGATCAACAAGAGACACAGATGGTGAGTTAGCCTTGTCAGATACAGCTTCCTGAGATGGAGTTAATGGAGAAGAAGTGACTGGAGCAAATTCCTTGTCTTGTGAGATCAGAGATTCCTGATCCCCTTCCTTAGCTGCTTCCTCTTCATCATCTGAAACTGGCCTTTGTGCCCTCTGTTTCTTGTACTTCCTTGTTGATGTGGATTCCTTGGGAGTATCAGTAACTATCATTCGTCTAAGCCTCTTGAGAAGCCTAGAACCCCCAATTTCAGAATCCTTCTGAGAAACCTCTTTCTCAGCTTCAGAAACAACAGGTTCTCGAGAAGAAACCTGTTCCTCAGAATCAGATTCATCTCTCAATACAATCCTCCTTCTCTTTTGAGATGTTTGAGGAATAGTTTTTGTCCTCTTTGGCTTGGAGGATGAGGGTTGAACAGTCTGTGAAGTAGAGAGATAGGATTTGAGATAATTCCTGAGGGTAGGTTGAGTAGAATGAGTGGTAGGTGCTGAGGATGATGGTTTTTGGGTGTTTGCGGTTGGTTGGAAATCAAAGTAAACAGATCTATAAGTATCAGGATCAGCATTTACTAGGATCTGTTTTACAGACTGAGGAATCTGTAATGGTCTAACCACTTTTTTCTTAGTATCAGCATTTACCAGATCATTAAAATATCGTTTTGTAACTCTAAAAGGTGGGGTTGAGGAACTGACTAATTGAGGTTCATCAGTACAAAAAGTATATAGAAGTTGACAAAATCTAGCAAAATAGACAATATTTCTATTCTCTGTCATCCTATCCCCAATAAAACCAATTATTCCAGTTGCAAAATCAAAATGAGTTTGAGGAATAATAGCATACCCTATGTGCTGACTCAGAATTGGGATAGCATCAAAATTCGAACATTTGTTCCCAAAAGCTTTGGTGATGCAGTCAAAGAAGAAACTCCATTCTCTTCTGATATTAGCCCTTTTTAACTGCCCAAGCTTTGCCAAACTCTTTTCATATCCCAAATCAGCCATTAACTCCTGAAGTGCTGATTCCTCTAGAGTTGAAAAAGTACAATTTTCTGGGAGATGTAGAGCTTTGCATATTGTACCAGGAGTGACTACATAAGATGAATCACCCACTTCAAAAACAATGCTGGGAGTGCCATGTTTACCACCATCATCAAAGTGCCCAGTCTGCCAAACCGTCAGAACTTGTTGACTCGAAAAGACTTCAGGCTGTGTTAATGCGTACCCAATCTCACAGTGTGCAAGAAGATCTTGCACAAAATGCAATTCATATGGAGCTTCAGCATGATCAAGAATTGCAGCATAGTTGTTTGGAACAAACTTAGCTCCATCAATGATTAAATCCTTTGGTGCCATGTGAAAAAATATTGAGATTCAAGTATGCCTGTTAGGTGTTTGAGATAATGTCTGTATGAAAAACCAACGTGAGAAAGAAAGAGAAAGAGAGTAAAAGAAAGGAGAGAGATAAAATGTAAAGAAAATAAAAGATTAAAGAAATCTTCTCTCTGTTGTACTTATACTCTGAACAAAAATGTTACCGTTGGACACCTGTCAGACATGCAGTAATAACGGACAGTTACTGGGCTCGAGAAAACAGGAATCATTACTTACCCAGTTGCCTAGTTTCAAGGAAAAACCATTCCATTTATCAAGAGAAATAGTTTTAATTCAAAATTTAAACCGTTAGTACTGATTGAATTATTTTTCACTGAATCATTGAAATTCTGAAAATACATCACATGAAAATGACCAAGATAAATTAGATATGTAAGTGCTGAAAATGAATCAGAACTTAATATAAAACAAAAGTTATATGGTTATCAGAATATCAATCAGGATTTATCAACACAAGATAAAATAACTCAGAGACAAAATCTTGAAGTAAAAACAATTTGCATTAATATATCAAGACAATACATTTATGAAATTACATCAATACTTATTCAAGATTTTCCCTAAGCTTCTAAACCTAACATCAACAGCTTTAGTCCTAGCTAAGAAGCCTGACAAAGCTGATGATGAAGAAAAACAGGAAGAAGACAAGATTAAATCATTTCTTCTTCTTCCTACTCTCGACAAACAGAATGGCGAGTCGGATGATTCGCTCTTGCTGGCGGAGACGCTGAAGATGAAGTTCTCTTCGAACGGCCACCAGATCACGTTTGATAACCTCTGGAAATTGAATCCAGAGATTGTGAGGAATGTTGGTGATAGGGTATGGAGTTGGAATTCCATTCACAAAGACATGAACAGTCTCATCACCATAATTGTAGAACCAGCCAAATTCAGTCATTTGTGATGATAAGTGAAAAATGAGAGTGATTTTGTGATAAAAGTGTGATGGGAAGGCTGATGTGAAGTGGTTGCTTATATAGGCAAGAGAATTCCAGGAGACGCAAAGAAATTGAATGCTGACAGATAGAATTAATTCTACCTCGTCTCCCTAGACTTTGAAAAAGAATAACAGTCATTGGAAAGAGGAATCATTTTTTAAAACGCACAAGAAATAAGAAACAGTGGACTGTTCAAGGACGAATACCATTAATCCTAATCATAGTGACTATTAATCTTCCACTTCAACATATTCTAGTTCGAACTGAGACTGTTATCAAATTTTATTCACAGATAAGCCAAGTAAAGGATTAGACTGAGAAATCAGAACTTAGACCTATACCAGAACTTAACAGTCATCAGAACATAATTTCTTAACTCGAAAAAGGAATGCCCATCTTAGTAAATCCTCATACAAGTTCGGAGTTATAGACGTCAGAACTTAATCATCAGAACGTGTAACTAGAACTTGTCCTCAGAATTTGTGCAATAATGACACAATGACTGTTTATCTAAAATAACATAGACCACCACAGAAATTTTCATCATTCAGATGGAGTGATTAGTGTATGCATTAAGCTAAATAACAGACAAAGAGTAAAGTCTGATTCACTTCAGTACATCTTAGAAATAAGGCATAACTAAAATTTTGCTAAAGAGCTGTCATTATCCTGAAACCTACTGATGAATGAGTTCATGCTTGAGTCCACCACAACTGTTTTGTGCTAATTTTATGCATCTTTTGAAATTCTATTTTACAGTGGCTTCTCAGTGTAAGTGAGTCACGACTGTTTATCAGAATTTATGTTATTATCAGAGTATTTCTCCAGTAATCATAGAGTGTGAAAAGTCACCAAGAAAATATTTTGCTTTTCTAATGCATATCTACTTAATACCAGCAATGCACTTGGGTCGTCCCTTCCACATTTGTACTCTAGATCTCAAAGGAGTACCTGATTTTATTCTTTGATCTTTTTGCTTTTTCTTTTGATAAATGAGGTTTATCAGCACTTAGTACATTCAGCAGTTTTACTAGTATCAGAACTTAACAGATGAGTAGCATTATTCTAATTTGTGACTTAGTAATAAGATATACAAAGTAAACTTAACTAAGCTCAATTATCAGAATTTGCTAGTGTCATAGGGTTTCCACTGAAATAGTTACTTCTTACATGGAATCATTTGTTTATTGAAGACTACTAGGTCAGTATCTAGCACAGTTATCCTCATAGGATTTAATAGGTACTTGAACAGATATATCACTTATCAGAGTCTAGAAACATATATCAGACAACAGTCAGTACTTAAAGACATTTATCAATTAAGCACAGAATACAGAATGAGATTAATTCTGTAAATACTGAGCATAAAGTCTGATAACACATAACAAGACTAAGCAGATTTAGAGAAAGAACCTGAAACCATTCCAAGTTCATTTACCAATCTTGTAAAAGTAGCTTCACACAGTGGTTTTGTGAAGATATCTGCTAGTTGTTGATCTGTGGGAACAAAATGCAATTCCACTGTACCTTCATCCACATGTTCCCTGATGAAGTGGTACCTGATGCTGATGTGCTTTGTCATTGAGTGTTGAACTGGATTACCTGTCATAGCAATAGCACTTTGATTATCACAGTAAATAGGGATTTTGAAATATGTTAACCCATAATGCAGTAACTGATTCTTCATCCAAAGAATCTGTGCACAACAGCTTCCTGCAGCAATATACTCTGCTTCTGCAGTTGATGTGGAAATTGACTTTTGTTTCTTGCTGTACCAAGAAACCAATCTGCCTCCAAGAAATTGGAAGCTTCCACTTGTGCTTTTCCTGTCAATTTTGCAACCTGCAAAATCTGCATCTGAGTAACCTATTAGTTTAAAATCTGATTCTCTAGGATACCATAATCCCAGAGCAGCTGTTCCTTTAAGATACTTAAAGATTCTTTTTACAGCTGTTAAGTGAGGTTCTCTTGGATCTGCTTGAAATCTTGCACAAAGACAGGTAGCACACATGATATCAGGTCTACTAGCAGTTAGATAGAGTAGAGAGCCAATCATACCTCTGTAGTCAGTAATATCTACTGATTTACCGGTATCCTTATCCAGTTTTGTGGCAGTGGCCATTGGAGTGGATGCACTTGAACAATCTTGCATTCCAAATTTCTTCAGCAAGTTTCTGGTGTACTTGGTTTGACAAATAAAAGTGCCTTCCTCATTCTGCTTGACTTGAAGGCCCAGAAAATAGCTAAGTTCCCCCATCATACTCATCTGATATCTTGACTGCATTAGCTTGGCAAACTTTTTGCAAAGTTTGTCATTTGTAGATCCAAAAATGATATCATCAACATAAATCTGGACCAGAAGTAAGTCCTTTCCATGGTTGAGGTAGAACAGTGTTTTGTCTATTGTCCCTCTGTTGAATCCACTTTCCAGAAAAAACTGAGCTAAAGTCTCATACCATGCTCTAGGAGCTTGCTTAAGTCCATAAAGTGCTTTATCAAGCCTGTAGACATAATCTGGATGTTTGGTATCTACAAAACCTGGAGGTTGTTCAACATATACCTCCTCCTCCAATTCTCCATTGAGAAAAGCACTTTTCACATCCATTTGAAAGACAGTAAACTTTTTGTGAACAGCATAAGCCAAGAATATCCTTATGGCTTCTAACCTAGCAACTGGTGCAAATGATTCATCATAATTAATTCCCTCCTGTTGAGAATATCCTTTTGCAACCAGCCTTGCCTTATTCCTTGTAATTATGCCATCACTGTCAGTTTTGTTTCTGAATACCCACTTTGTACCAACAACAGATCTATTATTTGGTCTTGGCACTAGGGTCCAGACTTTGTTTCTTTCAAATTCATTCAACTCTTCCTGCATTGCTTGCACCCAATCAGCATCTTGAAGAGCTTCTTCCACTTTCTTTGGCTCAGTCTGAGAGAGAAAAGAATTGTAGAGACATTCATTTGAAGTACCTGTTCTAGTTCTGACACCTGCATCAGGATTTCCAATTATCAAATCAGGTGTATGTGATTTTGTCCACTTCCTTGCAGATGGAAGGTTTTCTCTAGAACTGGATGCTCCCCCATGATCCATGCTATCTTCATTTTCTGATGCTCCCCCTGAAACTGTGCTCTCTGAGTTGGATTCTTCAGTATTTAGATTTTCAGCACTATCAGAACTTGGCTTATCAGAACTTGACGAATTAGAACTTGAAGAGCCAGATGCATGTTCTGATGTTTCTTGAGATGTGGTAGGATCTTGAGTATGCTCCCCCTGCATAGGTGCATCTTCCTTTGACGTAGTCACCACAGTTTCAATAACATCAGAGTTTAATCCATCAGAGTTTACAGTATCAGGACTTAGACTGTCAGGATTTTCAGTATCAGAATTTGAGTATTCATTTTCAAATCTCAGCTGATCATGGTCAATGAAATCTTCAAGACCAGTAATCTTCTTGTCATCAAAAGAGACATTGATAGATTCCATGACCACTTTTGTTCTCAGATTATAGACTCTGAAGGCTTTTGTGGAAAGTGGATATCCAACAAAGATTCCTTCATCAGCTTTTAGATCAAACTTTGATAGCTGTTCAGGATGAGTCTTGAGAACAAAACACTTGCATCCAAATACATGAAAATATTTCAGATTTGGCTTCTTTTTCTTCACCATCTCATATGGTGTTTTTCCATGCTTGTTAATGAGTATTGCATTTTGAGTAAAACAAGCAGTCTGCACAGCTTCAGCCCAGAAATAGGTTGGAAGCTTTGCTTCTTCAAGCATTGTACGTGCAACTTCAATGAGAGTTCTATTCTTCCTTTCAACAACTCCATTTTGCTATGGAGTTCCAGGAGCAGAAAATTCCTGCTTTATTCCATGGCTTTTGCAGAACTCTTCCATTATCAAATTCTTGAACTCAGTGCCATTATCACTCCTTAAAATTTTCACAGAATCTTTGACCATTTTATCCAGCTGTTTGACATGATCAATCAAGATAGATGCAGTTTCACTTTTTGTGTGCAAGAAATACACCCATGTGTATCTGGTGAACTCATCCACTATGACCAACGCATACTTCTTCTTTGCAATAGACATGACATTTACTAGACCAAATAGATCAACATGTATTAGATGATAAGGCTCAAGAATTGATGATTCAGTCTTGCTCTTGAATGAAGATTTTCTTTATTTGGCTTTCTGACATGAATCACAAAGACCATCAGGAGCAAATACTGTGTTTGGCAATCCTCTCACAAGATCTTTCTTGACCAGTTCATTTATATTGTTGAAATTTAAATGAGAGAGTTTCTTATGCCAATTCCAGCTTTCTTCAATTGATTCTCTACTCATTAGACAGATTGCAGAACCATCAGTACTTGTTGAAAGCTTAGCTTCATAAATGTTACCACGCCTGTATCCTTTCAGAACAACTTTGCCTTTAGATTTACTCACAGTTTCACAGTGTTCTTCAAAGAAATCAACATGATAACCTCTGTCACAGATTTGACTTATACTCAGTAGGTTGTGTTTAAGTCCTGAGGCTAGAGCTACTTGTTTAATTATGACATTTCCAAGATTGATATTGCCATATCCCAATGTTTTTCCAATGTTGCCATCTCCATAAGAAACACTTGGGCCAGCTTTCTCCACAAAGTCTGATAGCAGGGCCTTATTTCCAGTCATATGTCCTGAACATCCACTGTCCAGAACTAGAATATTTTTCCTGTTGCCCTGCAATCACAAAGACCACTAATTATTAGTTTTAAAGACCCAGACTTGCTTGGATCCTTTGGCCTTATTAAGTTTGTTAACATTTGCAGCGGATTTAGCATCAGAGTTTATGTTAACATTTTTCTTATCAGAACTTACACTATCAGACTTTGAATCAGAATTTACACTAGAAGGAACAATGGAAACTTTCTTTAAATAAGGTTTTATTTGATAATAATCATAGTACAAACTATGATATTCCTTACAAGTATAAATGGAATGCCATAAACTACCACAATGAAAACAAGGATTTTGTGGTTTGTATCTAACAGACTGACTCTTAACTCCTGATTTTGAAGGTAAGGAGTTAATATTCTTATTCTTCCTGCAAAAAGAAGCCAGATGGTTAGAACTTCCACAGTTATGACATATTTTCCTAGGAGCATCAGGAACAGGTTTATAATCATTACTTTTATTCACACCTTCCTTTCCATTCCTATTTTTCCTAGGTGATTTTACCTTGTTTGCATTCTTAACATCTTTCAGCTTATGTTTAAGCTGCTTCTTCGTCATTAAGCCTATGTTCACTTCAGCTGTCTTTTCCTGTTTTAGTTTGTCAGAAGTTGATTCCTTTGTAACTTCTGATTTTTCATTTTCAGACTTTACAGTTACAAACTTAACAGGTCTTAACTTTGGATTTTGCTTATCAACAGACTTAATTTCTTCAGTTCCTTTATCTTTCTTATTTTCTCCATAACCTAAGCCCTCTTTCCAGTTTCCACTACTTAGCAAATTTTGAGTTATTTTGCCAGAGTTAGTCCAAGTCCTGATAATCTCTCTTTCCTTTTCTAACTCAGTTTTTAGAGATTCATTTAATTTTAGCACTTCATTCCTAACATAAAAAGCATCATCTCTATCCTTCTGAGTTTGATGGAACATGAATAACTCTTTTTCTAAGAAATCATTCCTTTTCTTAAATGCAAGATTTTCAGAAGTTAATCTTTCACATGTTAAAGTTTGATCTCTATAGCTAACAAACATGGTTTTAAGATATCTTCTCAACTCATTAATATCATCAGTATGAAAAGCATAAGTAGTCTGAGGTACTTTTGTTTCAGCAGCTTCAGAACTGCTCTCAGCACTTTCTTTATCAGCATTTGCCATCAATGCATAGTTTTCCTCACTTCCAGAGTCTGAGGTGTCTGTCCCGCTTTTCTGCTTTGTGACAAGAGCCTTGCCTTTGTCACCCTTTACCTTCTTGCAGTCAGGAGATATGTGGCCTTTCTCACCACAGTTATAGCATTTAACATTGGTGTAATCTCCTCTGTCAGATTTTCCTCCTCTGCCTTCAGATCTTCTGAAATTCTTTTTATCAGAACTTATGCCTTTCCTGGAAAACTTCTTTCCCTTCCTGAACTTCCTGTATGCAATCTTTGTGATTCCTTTCACCATAAGAGCACACAGCTTCATCATCTCCTCATCAGCATCAGTCTCAGGCAAGCTTTCAGAATCTGAGTCATCATCACTCTCAGAACTTGATGACTCAGTATCAGACTTTATGAAAAGAGCTTTACCCTTGTCTTTCTTTGAGGAAGCTGCTTTGGGGAATTCTTCTTCAGCCTTAAGAGCAACTGTCCTTGACTTTCCTCCTTTCCTCTTGCTTCTTTGTTCCATCTCCAGCTCATGAGTCTTGAGCATTCCATAGATTTCGTCAAGAGTTGTTTCATCAAGATTGTAGTTGTCTCTTATTGTCGTTGCCTTCAAATCCCAGCATTCAGGAAGAGCTAACAGGAACTTAAGGTTTGAATCTTCAATATCATACTCTTTATCAACCAATGACAAATCATTCAAAAGTTTGACAAATCTATCATATAAATCATTCAATGACTCATTAGTCTTTGAGTCAAAGTGTTCATACTCTTGAGTGAGTATTGTCTTCCTGTTCTTCTTAATTGTGTCAGTTCACTGACACCTTGTTTCCAGAGCATCCCATATCTCCTTAGCAGTCTTGCAGTTTATTACCCTGTTTGACATTACATTATCAATGGCACTATGCAGTAAGTGTCGTACCTTAGCATCCTTAGCAATTGATGCTATGTCCTCAGCAGTATAATCACTCTTCTCCTTTGGTACGGTCTTTGCTGCTTCACCTACAACTGCAACAGCGAGTTTGGTTGGTTTGTGAGGACCTTCCTTGATTCTATCAAGGTATTCTGGATCTGTTGCTTCCAGGAACATGGTCATCCTTACCTTCCATATGGGATATTCAGATGGTCTCAGTATGGGAACTCTGATGGTCTCATACCGACTCTGAATTTGTGTCTTTGGTGGTTCCTCAGTTTTGGTAGGCTTAGTTGGAGTTTCTGTGTCCGACATGATTGTGTTTGGATCTTTAACTGTATGTGTGTTAACAGAGTAGCTCTGATACCAATTGTTAGGTCACACACACACTGTAGAGGGGGTGAATACAGTGTATAGTACACTCAAATCGAACTTTAAGAACTTAAGTAACAGAAAACAAACTTTATTGAAACAATAAACTCTGTTACAGTATGGAACTGTTACCTCTCAGTGATGAACAAATATCACGAGAGCTGCTAGGGTTACAATGAATAATCTTTTCTAATAATGATAACACTTATAGTATAAACCCTATATCTGTGTTTATATACTACACAGTTACAAGATAATCGCTAATTGATATGGAATATAATTCTGCTTCCTAAAATATATCAATCAGATATCTTTTCTTCCAAGTATTCCATTCTTTACAGAATTCCTTCTTCATGCATATCTCTTCTTATGTTTATCTTGATCTTCTTTCCTTTAATCAGCTACTGTCCTTATCTGATTGTCCTTCAGCACTTAAGTTCTGATATCTATCTTCTGATGATTATCTCCTGATAACATAAGTACTGATATCCTTAAGTCCTGACTTCCAGTATAAGTACTGATCAACAGTTAAGTACTGATTTATCCTGTTCAAGTAAGATCTGAAAGCTAAACATAAAACATATTAGTCATGACATTATCAAATATATCTAACACAAACGTCCACCCTCCATTAAGTAATCTCACTTCACATATATTGTTCATTTATAATCCAAAGAGTTTATACTGAAAAATCTATGTTTCAATCTTGCATTGTAGTGTTTTGTTAAACTCAAAGTGAACACCCTTGATTCTTGTGAATCTAAGGCTTTCACCATGACATATATTATCATGGGGTAGAGAATGGCTAGGCATAAATGTGTCACACTTGTGCAAATGTTGTTTTCACTCTAATCCATTCATCCATGACTTGTTAGGAGCCGAATAATTGGTGTTCTTATTGACTTGTTGATTTTTGTGTGTTTATGTGATAATAGCTTGGTTTTGTTAATAAAAACTTGATAAAACTGTTTGCATGCTAAGTGATAATATTAGTTATGGTTAATGCTAGCTTGCATGTTGATTCTATGATGAAATTTATATAGAAACCATATTGTTTTTGGCTTGTAAGTTCGAAAGCATGCATGTATAGGTTCAACTCATGATTTCAAAAGTTCTTGATTATTTGGATTGATTTTTATTAATAATATCTAATTTCAGTTAAATTAGGATATCAATTATGATATGTGCTCCTTGTTATATGATTCCGATTCGTATATATATGGAGGATTTAAGTTGTTATTTTCGAAATTGTGATGACTTGTAATTAGTATTTATTTTGACTCTAGTTTTTCTATATTGCACTTTAGGTAAGGATGATCTCCACTAAGACAATATTGTTTGTGGGAGTGTTAGTTCAGTAGGTTACCTTGGTTGAGGGTTATTTTGGGTTTTCTTTGATGTTTGGTTTGGTTTGTCAAGTGGGAAATCATAGTGGAAAGGGTACATTAAATTCTGCAGATTTTCAGTTTGGTAACATGAGGTTTAGGATGGGATTTGACCTTGTCATTGTAATGAACTTTGACGCCCAAGTCACCAGAAGCTAGTACTAGGGGTATACTTCAGTTTCCAGATGTTTTTTAGAGGTTTATAGGTTGTTTGGTTAGGTGCACGAGTGAAAACACTAAATCTGTCCAGCAGGGAACAGTTTTGCTACAACCTAGAAATGAAGAGTTTTTACCATGTCAAGAGTAGGCCCTCACTAGGCCTTTGTTGGCCTTAGTTAGAGGGAGCGTCAGAGGTGTTTTTCCAGCAATAGTTCATAGGAATTGAGTTAGAATCATGTGTCACAAGTTAGTGCAAAACAGAACACTTTTCTGTCTAGAAAACATGGGAACCGTGGACTTTATCGTTAGGCCTAAGGAGGCCCAAGCTAGGCCTTTGAGTCACACCAAATTTGGGAGTTACCTTACGATCATAAGAGTCTATTGTAGAAGTTTGGGAGGTAAACTTGAGGTGTAAGGGTGTCAATTGTACTCAAGAAACCATTGATGTCATCCTGAAATCACTATAATGATCACATTCACTTAATATTTAGTTTTAGAGCACTTATGAGTCAGGCCTAGGTTGACCATCATAGTTTTAAGATAGTATAAGGTCATTAGAGTCTAGGGCCTAGGTCAGGGTCAATAGGAATTTGATGGTTTAGAAAAGGCACTTCGAGTTACGAGGTCAATATTAGGAGTTTTGACTAGTTTAGCATAACTAAGTGACTTGAGTAAGTGGAGTGAGATCATCCAAGCTTAGTGATGCAATATAGTGTGTTGATGTATTATTATATATTTAAATGTGTTATGTGAGCATATGTGGCTATGTGATCTATTATGCTTATAAGGTAATTGTAAGCATGTATGTGTATATAGGCCTAAGTGCCAATGTGCATAATTTCGGTTTATAATTAGGTTGAGTTAGTGAGAATATATTATAATGAGGTTATTATTATTTTTTGTAGGCTTTCGAGACGAGGGTAAACTTTCCATTAAAGTCAAGTAAAGCTCCCAGTTTCTCCCACATGCCAGTCAAGTCAAGCCTCTCTCAAGGCAAGTGTTTTAACCTATCTTTTTTGTTTACACTGCAAATGTGTGTTAACCTAGCTTTTATATATGATGTGAGTATTCTAATTAACCTTGATATACATTTATACATGACCCAAGTGGTTTCAAATATATCTTTCGTATTATATACAAATGCCATGAACCCTCAAGTATCTATTGCAAGTAGTTTAACTTTACTTGGAGATTGCTATGCAAGTAATTCAAAAGTTATACAATGCTAGTATACCAAAGTAATGGTGATGCTGAACCCTGTATAAGATATACTTGGTAACCATATCTCGACACCTAAAAGTCAGTTATTCCTCAAAGTTGTTCATATGTGCTTGATAACTCTATTCTTATCCTTAAACCATGATACCCTGTTATACTTTGAACTGATGCTTACCTTCTTATATTTGAATACCTATGTCTTATCTGAAGCACTACATTGAACCTAGTTTGACTTAGTTCCTTTATACTATCCAATAACCTTGTTAAACCGCAATACCAAATCCCTTGTGAATAGAAACTTTGTAATTCCATTCGATAAGGTATCAGTCTAATTGATCATGGTCTTAAAGTTTATTAAACCTATTCCACGTGTTCGAAGTTGATCTAGAACCTTTGATAAAGACGTTCACTGTTTAAGAAATTAACCGTCACTTGGCATCAGTTTTTAAAATAAAAATTTAAAAGTGGATTTTCAGTCCCAAAGGGGGACGGATGTTTTCTTTAAATAGTGGAATTGGACTGAGACGCAAGTCCTTTCCGCTTTTAAATTATAGGCTTAAAGGTTGCCTAGGGATCCCATTAATGTTCTAGAATCCATCGAGGTTCGGGATTACTTCACGGCTGATCACCGGCTGTAATCCGTAGCGTCATAAAATGGTTTTGATAAAGAAATGGATTTTAATTATTTTGTTACAAATAAAAGATGCCATCACCCTGAAAGTTTATCTCTTGTTACTATATTGTTGAATCTTTCAGTTCCATTGTTATTATTCTTGTTATGTATATGATAGTACTTGTTGAGCATTTGGCTCACTACTTGCTTTCACCCTGATATGTCAGCTAGTAGATATGGTTAGATTCAAGCAAACAACACGTAAGACTTGTGATGCCGATTCGTATGTTCGAGCTCAGGGTGATTAGTGATCATTTTGTGTGAGGACTCGATATTGAAATCAGGTTGTAATAGTTAATATTATTGGGCTGTTCCAAACCCTAAACTGTAAGATCTTGGATTCAGTGTATTTATTTCCTTTTGTTAACTATTGTAATTATTCGTATAATGTCTTTTGTTAAATTTGGGGTGTGACATCAGCACTCATAATTACAAGCATGAGACATGAAACATCAGTTGCATAATTAATTTGCTTCTGGTAAGCATTTTGTGATGCACATGTTTCATTCTCAGCTAGAAGAAATAAGGGAGGGGTTTGAGTGACATCCTTGAACCCGAGGACAATCCTCAAGTTTCCATGTCAATCGAGGAAATTATTTCATCTCAGCTTGTCCTTCTCAAGGACTATTACATAGAAAAGTTATTTGTGTTATTTGTCATTTGATATCTACAATATTAAAGTGCATAAAATGACTTAGTCTACAGATGATCATTAAATTACGTTCAAGTGATTATTCATATATATATATTCATAATATATATATCTCCCACTATTTTTATGAAATCAATAGCCCTAACTATTAATTCGGAAAAAACATCTTCTATATCCTTTCTAGTGAGCCAAGATCCATATTTCACCACACATTAGATCAACTTTGATTTTTCTCCTAAAACATGATTATTTAGGTAGACAACATTTTTCAATTATTTCAACTATATAACTATTGGATAGCTTGGTGGAACAACATTTGTTCATCTTTATCTAATAAATCTCGCCAAACTCTATGCCTCTAAGTTCACAATCCTATTGTGGTAACTTAGTTAAGTTAAACCCAATAGTCAAAAGTATCAATATTGTGACGCCCTCAATCTCGAGGTTAGGGAATGAGGACTTACACACCTCTATTCTAATAATTAAATATGCATAAACCCCCATTAACTACTAACAGGATCAATATGATAAAGTATGAGACAAGATTACAACTACCAATCATAAAATATAACTTATAAACCCAAAATAATATTAAATAATCAATATCGATTCTGGCTGGGAACCGACAGATAACCCATTGTATCTTTATACACCTCTTTTTAGGCGCGAGCTCACTCATAACAACCACTCTGCTCTGGCAACCGGAAGCCCTCAACACGGTAGGGACCACCAGGTACGCTCTTACGAGCAGTACGCCTAAGCCTGGCCATCTTCTTGCTTAACTGCCATGGTTAGATTAAGACAAAACAAATGAGTATAAAACTCAGCAAGTAACTATATAGCAGATCTCAATATACTTTGAACAAACTAGGGCATTCTACTTTAATTAATCTAGGTGGCAGACTTTTTTTTATTTTGGGATATGGAAAGGTATCTGAAGAATAGGAGGGCTTTCAAGGGACAAGGCTCGAAACAGGACGAAAGCCGACATTCATCACAAATCTTTGTCGGATCAAAATAGATCTTTCAATTGAGGAAAGCAACAGTATTTCAAGATATAGAATCAATCATATAATCAATAATTTCAAGAATCAGGGTTCTCGAGCTTTAAGCTTCACAATGACATTACCAACTCTTTTCAAAGCAATATAATCCATTTTCATTTTCAAAAATCAATTTACTGAATAAAAAATTTCAGTTCCCTTTTAAATAATCATTTAGAACCCTTGATTGGATCACTTTATCTTTCCATTTCATTATATACGGGTGATCAGCCCGTATCGACCTCAATTCCGGTCTTTAAGGTACCAATTGGCATAATTTCATCCTTAAATTAGACTAGTCTCACTAGCCTCTTACCATGACTGGACTAGTCCCACTAGCCTCTTACGTATCAATCCAATCCATCAGGAATTCATTTGGAAAACCTTGAGTTGGAAAAACAAATAGGTTTTCTAAAATCCATTTTATCATTACCAAGCATTTGAAATCATTCGGACTCTTTCAAGTCGAAACTCATTCTTAAATCAGATTTTTAAAGAAGCAAGGTTCAGGGAGTGAATCAAAGATACGCAAGGAACAATTCTCAAGAATTCTGTATCAGGGACAACAAGGCACTAAATTAGAAGGATAAACATTGATTTAGGGATCAATAGGGTGATCAAGAGAAACAGAATATCATTAAACAGGGTTAACCAAGATAATCAATAGGTTCAATATAATTCATGGCATTATAGGTAACTTGAACAGAAAGGTCAGATTATCAATGAGTGAAATCAATAGGCTTATCAATAACAGGTTATCAAGAACAGGGATTCTTTAAATCAATAACAGGGTTTCAGAAAACAAGGGTTTCATGCTTAAACAGTTCAATACTCTACATGGTACGAACAATATTTCCTTTATAATCATTTACACAAGTAATCAGAGTTACTTGCCTGAAATTGCTTTCCTAAGGGTTGAACTACTGCCACCTAGTAAATCCTTTCCTTTCCTAGCCTGAATGCCCTCACGCTCCGAATCTACAATAAAACCAAAAATCTTAATTAGATTCTCAACTCTCGTTCCCGGAACTATCACTCTATACGATAACTCGAGCATATGAATATAGCTTATACATATAAGCACATAGCATATAGCACATAACATATCCCTTTCTCGTAGCTTTTATATCCTTATATACTTAGCAATCAAAGCGTACTAGCTTGACCTTGGCTATTTCTCAAATTACACTATCACGACTCTTTTACGAGTACAAGACCTATTTACAACCAAACATTTACGTATATACTATCACTTATATCAATCAACTTAATTTCCTTTTCTTTTGCTCCTTAATTCGAGCCACATACTATAATCAAGCAACAAATTCATTAATATTTACTTATACACTTTCAATCGTCCTTTTAATCACAAAAAACCAAGTAAAATCAACATGCAACCACTTATCATTATCATGCATACTTGTAACTTAAACCCCAAACCTTATTTTGACTTAAACTAAATACCACATCGACTTGAACAATTGATCAAACCAAATTTTCTTTTTAATGCAAGGTAACCTTCGGGTTTTTCAACAAAATGCCATGCAACTAGCAAAAGCCAACATGCAAGTTCAAAAATCAAGAATTGAACTTAATCTAAACCAAAAGTACTTGATCAACAACAATTTGAACACTCTTTCTTTAAAACCGAAACTTTATAAAGAATTCTCGAACCACAACTCGACATGCACTCATACCATTAACATACACACCTTCAAATTCACAATCAAATCCTAATTCAAATCGAAACTATAAACATTCATCAAATCATTTGAGTTTAACAAACATTTTTAAACCGATTTCTTTCTTTCTTTCTTTTTAAACCAAGAACAATATTCGGATTCTTTAAAAACTACCAACATGCAACACTCGAAACAATGTTTTTGAATTATTAGAGCTCAATCAAAGCATCATAGCTCACCACCGGTTCACCGGAGTTCATCACTGGTGGCGGTGGCATCTCGGTGGTGCCCCTATTCGGGGGTTTCGAACCATCAACCACCCATTTACACAAGTAATCACACATGCAACACAATCCTCATTCAAATCACAAAACCCCTTTTTATTTTCATGAAAGCCGAACTCAAATACCACCAAACTCAACTTTGATCTTTCCCAAAAACTTAAAAATAGCTACATGCATGAATGAATACAAGTGGATATCTCTATTTCTCACACAATCAGGGTTCTATACCCGAAGATGAGTGAAGAACAAGTGAGAGAGAGTGAAGAAAGAGAGAGTACCGAGAGGGAGAGAAAAATCTGAGAGAGAGAGAGAAAGAGAGAAATGAGAGAAAAGAGAGAATGAAGAGAAGGGCTCGGGAAGAAAAGAAACAAAAAAAAGAAGTGGGGTATTTTATATTACCAAGGGAGGGTAATATGGTAATTAAGTTATTGCTTAATTTGATTCTCTTTTTATCCTTAAAAGAAAATAGAGTTAATCTGCAAATGCTTCTCTCGGAAAGATGAAATTGTCTTGAATAAAAATCTTTAACACGTAGATCTCGAAATTAGCTTTCCAACCATTACTCATAATGAATTTTTGAGCGAACGGTTCATTTTATATGAATTTCGCAAACTAGCTTTAATAAATACATTTTCCACATAAAATCGATTTAAAAATGCAAAGATCAACAATCAAATTCACTTGTTATTTTTTAAAAAGTCTCTAGGATCTTTACGAAGATAACAGAACAAATCCCATGTTTTTTATCCTTCTCAGATAATTTTATAAAAATGCGCGAAGGTTAATTAATCCTTTACTTAAATCACGTAATTCCTTTAAAATTCATAAAATTGACACAGAACACATAGTCATGCACACAGTCAAGCAATCACACACATATAGTCACATAACGACTCAGGTCTGATCATAGAATCTATCCCTCTTTAATTTTTATCATCTTTTACGCGTATCGGGTCACGTTCAGCCTGACGGCCCGACGCTCAGCGTTTCGATTACGCTTCTCATTATCTTTGCCAATCAATACATCTCTTAAGAAAAAATACTTTATTCATTCACTTCACATATAATTCACATTTTTATATTATTTAATTCCATATTAGGACGGGTTCCGTTCTACCTGACGGCCTGATACCAAGCTTAACTTCTAAGCTGACCCTTTAAACTGGAACGTTTTTATCCACGATCCTTAACTCTAGTATACAGATAAGACAAATAATCATCACTTAATCACATAATTATAATCACATCACATAACACACTTTTTATTTTCTTAATTACGACGCAAAATTCTCAGTTGTTACAATCTACCCTCCTTAAAAGGATTCTGTCCCCAGAATCTAGTCTAAGCAAACAGATGGGGATACTTTTCTTTCATTTCGCTTTCTAATTCCCAAGTCGATTCTTCGACTAATGGATTTCTCCACAACACTCTAACTAGAGGTACAACTTTATTTCTAAGCGTCCTTTATTTTCGATCCAAAATTCGCACTGGCTGTTCTATATAGGATATATCTGGTTGGATTTCCACTGGTTCCAACTCGATCACATGGCTCGCATCAGCATTATACTTCTTCAGGAGAGATACATGAAACACATTATGCAGATGTTGCATTTGCGGCGGCAGCGCCAATTCATACGCCACTTTCCCAACTTGTCGCAATACTTCAAATGGTCCAATGTACCTTGGACTTAGCTTTCCTTTCTTTCCAAATCGAGTTAAACCTTTCCAAGGAGATATCTTCAACAAGACTTTGTCTCCAGTGTCGAATTGTACATCTTTCCGCTCTTGATTTGCGTACTTTGCCTGTCGGTCTTGAGCTGCAATTAATCTCTTTCGTATCATTTCAACCTTTTCCTTCGTTTGCTGAACTAGCTTTGGGCCAATTAACTTGCGCTCACCAACTTCGCCCCAATAAGTAGGGGATCTACACTTTCTTCCATACATCGCTTCATAAGGCGGCATGCCTATACTTGCGTGATAAGTGTTATTGTAGGAAAACTCAATTAAGGGCAATTGATCGTCCCAATTTCCTTTGAAATCTATTGCGCAGGTTCGCAACATATCTTCAATCATCTGAATTGTCCTTTCACTTTGTCCGTCTATCTGCGGATGATATGCCGTACTCATTTTCAATTTCGTTCCCAAATGATCATGGAATTGTCGCCAAAATCTCGAATTAAACCTTGGATCTCTATCAGACACGATAGATACAGAAAATCCATGACGCATCACGATCTCATCCAGATACAATTTGACCAGCTTCTCTAATGAAAACCTTTCGTTTATCGGCAAGAAATGTGCTGACTTTGTCAATCGATCAATTACCACCCAAATCGCATCATGATTTGACTTGGTTTTAGGTAATCCTACCATGAAATCCATCGCGATATGTTCCCATTTCCATTCAGGTATGTCCAGTGGCTGAAGCAATCCGCTTGGCCTTTGATGTTCCGCTTTAACTCTTTGGCACGTGTAACATTTACTTATCCATTCCGCAATTTCCTTTTTCATGTTTGGCCACCAAAAATTTTCTTTCAAATCCTGGTACATCTTCGTACTCCCAAGGTGAATTGAAAATCTCGAGTTATGCGCTTCTTACAAAATCTCGTACTTTAGTTCCACAATATTAGGTATCCAAATACGTGAGTTAACACGGTATATCCCTTCTCCATCCTTTTGAGCTTTAATTTCTTCTCCCGTCAACTTGTCCTTTTCGCGATTCATTACTTGCTCTTGACAGCATCGAATCTTTTCCAAAATTTCAGGTTGAAACCAAATTGCATACATAGCTTCATCTCCACATTTTGGAGTCTGCACCTCTATTTCCATCTTTTCAAAGTCCTTGATTAATTCTTCCGATGACGTTAACATATTCAACCTTTCCTTTCGACTTAAAGCATCAGCTACCACATTTGCCTTTCCAGGATGATAGTTTATCGCACAATCATAATCTTTGACCAATTCCAACCACCTTCTTTGTCGCATATTCAGTTCTTTCTAAGTAAAGATATACTTTAAGCTCTTATGATCCGTATAAATCTCGCACTTTTCTCCGTACAAGTAATGCCTCCAAAACTTAAGGGTAAATACAATTGCTGCCAATTCCAAATCGTGCGTTGGATACTTTTGCTCATGCGGCTTGAGTTGCCTTGATGCATATGCTATTACCTTCCCGTGTTGCATTAACACGCATCCAAGTCCTTTATAGGAAGCATCACTGAATATCACAAATTCCCCTTTATCATCTGGTAATACCAACACTGGGGCGGTTACCAATCTCTTCATTAACTCTTGGAAACTTTCCTCACACTTTTCTGTCTAAATGAACTTCTCGTTCTTTCTCGTCAACTTTGTCAACGGAACGGAAATCTTAGAGAAATCTTGCACAAATCTTCTATAGTATCCGGCTAATCCCATAAAACTTCTGACTTCCGTCGGAGTCTTGGGTCTTTCCCAATCCATTACAGCTTTTATCTTGGCTGGATCCACTTTAATTCCTTCTTTATTAACTACATGACCAAGAAATTGCACTTCCTTTAGCTAAAATTCACACTTTGAAAACTTTGCATACAGCTTCTCCTTTCGCAGAATTTCCAAGGAAATCCTCAAATGTTCCTTATGATCTTCTTCTGTTTTGGAGTAAATCAGTATATCGTCAATAAACACAATCACGAACTTGTCCAAATACTGCTTGAACACTCTGTTCATAAGATCCATAAATGCAGCTGGCGTATTCGTCAAGCCAAATGCCATCACTAAAAACTCATAGTGTCCGTATCTTGTTCGGAACGCTGTCTTGGGTATATCTTCCGCTTTGATCTTTAATTGATGATACCCAGATCTTAAATCAATCTTTGAAAAGCACGAAGCTCCTTTCAATTGGTCAAACAAGTCATCGATCCGCGGTAGAGGGTACTTATTCTTGATCGTCAACTTATTCAGCTCACGGTAATCGATACACAATCGCATACTTTCATCTTTTTTCTTCACAAACAACACCGGTGCGCCCCACGGGGATACACTCGGTCGGATCACTCCTTTGTCCAACAATTCTTGCAACTGAGCTTCCAATTCCTTCATTTCGACTGGCGCCATGCGATAGGGAGCTTTCGACACTGGTTCCGTACTAGGAGCCAAGTCAATCGTAAACTCAATCTCTCTGTCTGGAGGTAGTCCAGGCAATTCATCAGGAAACACATCCAGAAAATCTCTTACTATCGGAACATCGTCGATCTTTACAGATTCTTTTTCCATGTCCACGACATGAGCCAAATAAACTTCGCATCCTCGACGTATTAATCTTCTTGCCTCAATAGCCGTTAGAAATTTCTTCTCTTGCCTCTTTCCTTTAAATATCACTTCCTCACCATCCTTGGTTCTTAACTTCACCTTCTTACTTTTACATTCTATTTGCGCCTCATGGTTTGACAACCAATCCATTCCTAGTATAACCTCAAATTCTCCTAACTTAAAAGGAATTAAGTCAGCAGAAAAGTGTCGACCTCCTATAGATACATCACAGTCAGGACAAATCTTATTAACAACAACTTTCTCTTGATTTGCTACCTCTATAATCAAATTAGGCTATAGAGGGTATGCAACACAATTTACTTTATCAAGAATACTTTCAGAGATAAAAGATCTAGTTGCTCCAGAATCCATCAAAACTTTTACTTCTATTGAGTTTATAACAAGCATACCTGCTACCACGTCCACATCTTGCACCACATCTTTCATTGTCATGTTAAAGGTTCTAGCTCTGGGTTGAGCTGATGGTGCTGGGAGAGACGACGGTCCAGCAATTATGAGAACATTAGCCTTCTGCACAGGCTCTTTGCAATTCCTGGCCATATGGCCCACTTTGCCACACTTGAAATAAGCCAAATCAGGCTTCCTTACTCCATTTGAACATTCTGAAGAATAATGCCCCTTCTGGTTGCACTTGAAACATGTTATGTCCAGCTTATTACACCTCCCCGGGTGTCTATTTCCACAGTTCCTGCATTCTTGCATCTGGGGTCTGCCTTCCTTTCCCAGTTGTCCAGCTTTCTGGAAACGGTTCTTCTGAGCTCCATTCCCGGGTCTAAACTTCTGAAACTTTTAGTTCTGACCTCCACCATTCTTCCCAAACTTCCCTCTGAACTTTGAGCTTCCTTGCTCTTGCTCAGAGCTTTCAAACTTCCTCTTTCTTCCTTCATTTTCTCTTCGAGCAGCTTCCCGCTCACCTTCCACTATCATTGCTTTCTGAACCAAAGCAGCATAGTTCTTGATCTCCAACATTGCTATTTGACTCCTAATCCACGGCTTAAGTCCCTGCTGGAACCTCTTAGCCTTCTTCGCTTCAGTACTCACGTACTCTGGTACGAACCTTGACAATTCCGAAAATTTCACCTCATATTCTGCTACCGACATTTCCTCCTGTCTAAGATCCAAAAATTTCATCTCCAACTGATCTTGCATATAACTTGGCAAATACTTTTCCAGAAACATCTCAGTGAACTTCTCCCAAGATAAGTCTTTGCCTTCCAACAACGCCTTAGAAGACTCCCACCAGAAACTTGCTTCATCTTTCAGATAATAACTTGTGTACTGAGCTTTCTTATCATCCTTAACTTCTGCTAACTCAAAGGATTTTTCCATCTCTCTCAACCACAACTGCGCTTTAATCGGGTCTGGCACACCTAAGAACTCTGGAGGATGAACATATTGAAATTGCTTGAAATTTCCAACTTTTGGGGCCACAGGTTGTTGCAAAAGCTGAGCAAGTCTGCTCATCATAGTGGTTTCTGGGTTTATTTCTGGGTCTTGGGTGGGAATTTCTTCTTCTTGGTGATCTGGTGAGTTAGCCATTTCTCACAAACCTGATTGAGCAATTATTTAGCAATACGATAGCATGGCATATATATAACAACAATTTTTATGAAATCTCTTTTGCGGGTTTTAAGTTTTACCCAATTTGCGCATGCAATCCTCTTACTACATAATTCTCATATCAGTGTTGTTTTATCATGGCACGGAATACGGTTTTATGATCTTGAAACATGGTTATATGAAAACATGGTTGTATTTAAAACATGGCATTGAGAACAGTTTATAAGATAATCAAGGTGCACAAAGGAAAGCAAGATAAGAGATTTATTTAATCAAAGGTTATATAGGGAATATTCTGGATATTAAGGTTCTGAAACAAGGTACAATAAATAGCAGGGTTAAATAGAGGAAAAACTGGAAAACATCCCCCTATCTACCCCTATCTTCCAACTACTACTGCTACTACTACACTAGTCTGAAATACAACAAGATAAATGAAAAGGGATCCCGGCATCTGACCAAGTATCCCAAAGCCTACATGCGCTGAAAACAACAACAACAATCTACGGGCTCAACCAACAGTCCCGTCTAATCATCTAGAATCTCTCTCAACACAACCAACATCCAGCGAATGATCTTATGCAGCCTCCCGGCCTCAGCATCAGCATCACTAGTGGATGGTCCCTCATTCAATCTCCTCCTGGCAACCTGCTCCACCATCTTCACCCAAACTCGCCACTCATCATCCATAACAGAATCACTCTTCCTAGACTCTCTGGCTAGTCTATCCACCAAAGCTCCCAACTCAGGAATGCGGGAGTATACAAAGTCTCGGTCCTGGGCTAACTTGCCACCAACACTGACAGGAACAGTCTTAGGCATCTCCGACTCTGGCTCAGGGGCAGGGGTCTCTGAATCAGGCCTCAAGGGTGAAATCTGCATGGGGATCTCACTACTCTCAGAAGGGTCCTCCTCTGGGTCGGAACTAACATACACAGGCTCCTCTGGAGAGGGTGGAACGGGGTCCACAGGGGTACCAGTCAAGCTAATCTCTGAGTCTGAGTCACTACCACTACTAGGATCTGGAGAGAAAACACAAAACAGCAACCAAGAAACAATGTTAGGGTTAAATAAAGCTTCCAGCTAACTCACACCCTAACTCTAGTTTTCACTTTCCAATCAACACTTTCCTTAGACTATACCTTAATAGTCTAACACAACTCTACATGAGTCGAACTCTCTCGCGATATAGGTATATTCCCAAAATACCCTTTTTAAAACCTAACTTGTCTCAGGGACTAGATCATGTAGCTCTGATACCAACTTGTGACACCCTCAATCTCGGGGTTAGGAAATAAGGACTCACACACCTCTATTCTAATAATTAAATATACATAAACCCTGATTAACTACTAACAGGATCAATAGGATAAAGTATGAGACAAGATTACAACTACCAATCATAAAATATAACTTACAAACCCAAAATAATATTAAATAATCAATATCGATTCCGGCTGGGAACCGACAGATAACCCATTGTATTTTTATACACCTCTTTCTAGGCGCGAGCTCATTCATAACAACCACTACCTACTCTGGCAACCGGAAGCCCTCAACACGGTAGGGACCACCAGGTACGCTCTTGCGAGCAGTACGCCTAAGCCTGTCCATCTTCTTGCTTAACTGCTATGGTTAGATTAAGACAAAACAAATGAGTATAAAACTCAGCAAGTAACTATATAGCAGATCTCAATACACTTTGAACAAACTAGGGCATTCTACTTTAATTAATCTAGGTGGCAAACTTTTTTTTATTTTGGGATATGGAAAGGTATCTGAAGAATAGTAGGGCTTTCAAGGGACAAGGCTCGAAATAGAACGAAAGCCGACATTCATCACAAATCTTTGTAGGATTAAAATAGATCTTTCAATTGAGGAAAGCAACAGTATTTCGAGATATAGAATCAATCATATGATCAACAATTTCAAAAATCAGGGTTCTCAAGCTTTAAGCTTCACAATGACATTACCAACTCTTTTCAAAGCAATATAATCCATTTTCATTTTCAAAAATCAATTTACTGAATAAAAAGTTTCAGTTCCCTTTTAAATAATCATTTAGAACCCTTGATTGGATCACTTTATCTTTCCATTTCATTATATACGGGTGATCAGCCCGTATCGACCTCCATTCCGGTCTTTAAGGTACCAATCGGCATAATTTCAGCCTTAAATTGGACTAGTCCCACTAGCCTCTTACCATGACTGGACTAGTCCCGGTAGCCTCTTACGTCTCAATCCAATCCATCAGGAATTCATTTGGAAAACCTTGAGTTGGAAAAACAAATAGGTTTTCTAAAATCCATTTTATCATTACCAAGCATTTGAAATCATTCGGACTCTTTCAAGTCGAAACTCATTCTTAAATCAGATTTTTAAAGAAGCAAGGTTCAGGGAGTGAATCAAAGATACGCAAGGAACAATTCTCAAGAATTCTGTATCAGGGACAACAAGGCACTAAATTAGAAGGAGAAACATTGATTTAGGGATCAATAGGGTGATCAAGAGAAACAGAATATCATTAAACAGGGTTAACCAAGATAATCAATAGGTTCAATATGATTCATGGCATTATAGGTAACTTGAACAGAAAGGTCAGGTTATCAATGAGTGAAATCAATAGGCTTATCAATAACAGGTTATCAAGAACAGGGATTCTTTAAATCAATAACTGGGTTTCATAAAACAAGGGTTTCATGCTTAAACAGTTCAATACTCTACATGGTATGAACAACATTTCCTTTATAATCATTTACACAAGTAATCAGAGTTACTTGCCTGAAATTGCTTTCCTGAGGGTTGAACTACTGCCACCTAGTAAATCCTTTCCTTTCCTAGCCTGAATGCCCTCACGCTCCGAATCTACAATAAAACCAAAAATCTTAATTAGATTCCCAACTCTCGTTCCCGAAACTATCACTCTATACGATAACTCGAGCATACGAATATAGCTTATACATATAAGCACATAGCACATAGCATATCCCTTTCTCATAGCTTTTATATCCTTATATACTTAGCAATCAAAGCGTACTAGCTTGACCTTGGCTATTTCTCAAATCACACTATCACGACTCTTTTACGAGTACAAGACCTATTTACAACCAAACATTTACGTATATACTATCACTTATATCAATCAACTTAATTTCCTTTTCTTTTGCTCCTTAATTCGAGCCACATACTATAATCAAGCAACAAATTCATGAATATTTACTTATACACTTTCAATCGTCCTTTTAGTCATAAAAAACCAAGTAAAATCAACATGCAACCACTTATCATTATCATGCATACTTGTAACTTAAACCCCAAACCTTATTTTGACTTAAACTAAATACCACATCGACTTGAACAATTGATCAAATCAAATTTTCTTTTTAATGCTAGGTAACCTTCGGGTTTTTCAACAAAATGCCATGCAACTAGCAAAAGCCAACATGCAAGTTCAAAAATCAAGAATTGAACTTAATCTAAACCAAAAGTACTTGATCAACAACAATTTGAACACTCTTTCTTTAAAACCGAAACTTTATAACGAATTCTCGAACCACAACTCGATATGCACTCATACCATTAACATACACACCTTCAAATTCACAATCAAATCCTAATTCAAATCGAAACTATAAACATTCATCAAATCATTTGAGTTTAACAAACATTTTTAAACCGATTTTTTTGTTTTTTTTAAACCAAGAACAACATTCGGATTCTTTAAAAACAACCAACATGTAACACTCGAAACCATGTTTTTGACTTATTAGAGCTCAGTCAAAGCATCATAAATCACCACCGGTTCACCGGAGTTCATCACCGGTGGCGGTGGCATCTCGGTGGTGCCCCCATTCGGGGGTTTCCAACCATCAACCACCCATTTACACAAGTAATGACACATGCAACACAATCCTCATTCAAATCACAAAACCCCTTTTTATTTTCATGAAAGCCGAACTCAAAAACCACCAAACTCAATTTTGATCTTTCCCAAAAACTTAAAAATAGCTACATGCATGAATGAATACAAGTGGATATCTCTATTTCTCACACAATCAGGATTCTATACCCGTAGATGAGTGAAGAACAAGTGAGAGAGAGTGAAGAAAGAGAGAGTACCGAGAGGGAGAGAAAAATCCGAGAGAGAGATAGACAGAGAGAAATGAGAGAAAAGACAGAATAAAGAGAAGGGCTCGGGAAGAAAAGATACAAAAAAAAGTAGTGGGGTGATTTTATATTACCAAGGGAGGGTAATATGGTAATTAAGTTATTACTTAATTTGATTCTCTTTTTATCCTTAAAAGAAAATAAAGTTAATCTGCAAATGCTTCTCTCAGAAAGATGAAATTGTCTTGAATAAAAATCTTTAATACGTAGATCTCGAAATTAGCTTTCCAACCATTACTCATAGTGAATTTTTGAGCGAACGGTTGATTTTATATGAATTTCGCAAACTTGTTTTAATAAATACATTTTCCACATAAAATCGATTTAAAAATACAAAGATCAACAATCAAATTCACTTATTATTTTTTAAAAAGTCTCTAGGATCTTTACGAAGATAACAGAACAAATCTCATGTTTTTATCCTTCTCAGATGATTTTATAAAAATGCGCGAAGGTAAATTAATCCTTTACTTAAATCACATAATTCCTTTAAAATTCACAAAATTGACACAGAACACATAGTCATGCACACAGTGAAGCAATCACACACATATAGTCACATAACGACTCAGGTCTGATCATAAAATCTATCCCTCTTTAATTTTTATCATCTTTTACGCGTACCGGGTCACGTTCAGCCTGACGGCCCGACGTTCAGCGTTTCGATTACGCTTCTCATTATCTTTTCCAATCAACACGTCTCTTAAGACAAAATACTTTATTCATTCACTTCACATATAATTCACATTTTATATTATTTAATTCCATATTAGGACGGGTTCCGTTCTACCTGACGACCCGACACCAAGCTTAACTTCTAAGCTGACCCTTTAAACTGGAACGTTTTTATCCACGATCCTTAACTATAGTATACAGATAAGACAAAAAATCATCACTTAATAACATAATTATAATCACATAACATAACACACTTTTTATTTTCTTAATTACGACGCAAAATTCTCAGTCGTTACAAATATACTTCAACACATCTCCCACGATAGATGGGAGTACCTCGCTTTGGCGAACCCACTCCTTATCGATCTATGGTTAACGCATTAGACTTATTGGAAATCATCCGATCAACTTAATATTAACTTTAGGGTTTTGTTAATTTTCAAATGATCATGATCCCATCATAAAGAGATTCCCAATTTTTTCCTTGAATAAAATATATTAAATCAATATTCGTCAATGGTATGATTTCCAGGTAGTGAGGGAGTCACAACGGTCTCGCTTAAAACCCACAACCTTACAAGTTCAAAGAACTCGCTTGTGACAAAATTGCCCCATATCAGAAATAAAGAAAATTTGTATTTTATTTCGTGTTTCAACAACACGAGAATCTCATAATCATTTGTTCATTTTAAAATCTTGAATCGTTACAGATTTTATCTTGTTTAGAAAGCATGGCATGGGTATCTTATCTAATGCATACATCTTTAGTCTAATTAAGCATGCATCTTTATAAACTACTCTACACATACATTCATCATATGCGCATATATATGTAAAGTGCAATAAATAAACGTGGTTGGTTATGGCTTCATCCTATGTGATCTTTATCAAACTAATGACAAAGATCTAGGTCAATCTAAGGTGGAAAATAAATACAGGCTAACTATTCCATGTCTTCTTTCTTGTATTGCTTCCTTGGATGGCCTCTGTGTAAGATTACCCTTGATCTTCAAATCTTCATGTCTTCATGTACATTACAAGAATAAATATGAAAACTAATTTAATAAACTTACAAGAAGAACTCGAGTTACATTCAAGATTTAATAATTACAAGATTAAACGACATGCAAGCCGTATTTGAAAAACCAAAACCATTAACCTAATGTCATAAGCCATAACCATCCACCATGCTCAATTAACACAAAATAACATGGTAAAACACATAATTTGATCTTAACATATCGTACCCATCATGATCTAATCATAAAACCAAATATTGAAAAAATCAAAAAATTCGAAATTAAATCTAATAACATTAAATCGCAGATTACAGGGCCTAAACGACGTCAAACGCCTTACATATTAGTCGATGATAGCTTATTCTATCAGTTACGTTCAGACACTCGATTCCATATAAAATAGCATATTTGTTCTTCAAAATCAGACACCAGACACAGATTTCAGCAAATCTGCTGCATCCAATTCAGAATCGTATCAAATACGATCCTTATAATAAGAACAAATACAAAACATGTATATATCAGTTTATATACAGGTTATGTAATCATCATTTAATTATACAACTCTCAGGAAAATCATATATTCAAAATATATATATACATACACATATATAAATATAACAACATGTAAAATATACAAAATCGCATATATAACAGTCATGTAATATTTATACATATTATCATCATAAAACCAGTAAACACATAAACGAATTAAACACTTTTCGAAAGTAGCTTTGATGCCATTGAAGGGTTTCGAGCACATAAACGCAACGGAAACAGTAATTAAAAACGTAAAAAAATCAGAATTTTCGAAACCCTCCGCAGGATCCATGCGAAAAATATATATTTAATTCGTAGATCAGGTTGTTTACCTTAAGAAGCTTTACCAATTGGTTGACTAATGGAGATCCAAAGCTTGTTCAATCACCACACATCCTGCTCTTGTGATCTACACTCTATCGGTATCCACACGAATGCTTGAAATCAAGGATTGGATTTGTTCTAGCACAAACATGTTTCTTCTTGCTCTCTCCATCTTCTCCTTTGGTGGCTAGGGTTTTAGTAAAAATCTTGCCTCCCAAAAATCAGCCACACAAGAGATATTATATAGAGAGTAGAAAAATGAATTATAACTCTTAACTAATTAGGAGTTATTATTAATTCGAAATTTCTATTTGTATTATAATTAACTCTCACTTAATTATTTAACAAATAAATTTCATAATTAATATTAGTAAATTTGAATATCATTATTTATCTAATTAATAAGTCAAACTTAATTAATATTATAAATAATTCAAATTACTTTAATTTAATTTAAATCCAATTTCAGTTAAATAATCCTTCAAGCATTCTTTGTGTGTGACCCTATAGGTTATTATTACATTGACAACGAATTTTAAATCTAATTTAAAATCGTAAACAATGAGCGGCATCTAGTAATACATCATTGCTACCCAAGTAATAATAATTGAATCGGTGATCGATTAAACCTTTCGTGAATAATGTACAATGTAATATAATCCCTTTAACCAAATATTATAGATTAAACAAGAGGCATGTAATGTGTCATCCTCATCATAGTTTAATCCAAGTGTCCTTGATCAATGAGTACACTATCATATCAAATCAACATTTGAGCGTGGCCACCCATTTCATACTCTAGCTCATACAAGAGGCCAATAATATCACTCCTAAAATAGGAGGGTTAAATTCCATTTAGATCATTTATTTCTCATACGATTCATAATATACCCAATGTCCACTTTTATCATTACCCGGTCAAGGATAACTTTTAATGGAATCAATGTATATTAATTCTCGTATAGAAATATAATGACTTCATGTCTAAGGACCATTACATCATTATCACTATGTGAATTACTTATGACACAATAGACATGTAGAATCTCACATTGGGTATGTCCAGCACCATGTACATATATATTTGCCTGTGTTTTTGACTTTAGTATCACTATACCTATGATCAATGAGATATGATCATCAGTCAACAAACACACCAGTCTTAATGCATTATTATTGTCCCTTAATAATAATACTCGACTAGGGACCTTTAGGAATATAGATACTATTCTCATTATCTCATTTCTCAGTCACGTACTTAGACATATAGAATTGCATATCATATTCCAAGGACATTTATTAATCTAACATTTATATCGCAGTAAATTAAGAATTAATAAATTATAAAGAGAATAATTGATGGAACATAAACATTAATAATCCTAATGTCTTAAACTAAAACATCAAAGTGTTGTCTCTAGGGCACAAACAGTAACAGATAAGTCAAAAATGACTTGTAGAGAAGTCCAAGAAATATCGAAACGTCAATCTACTTGTATAGAAGTGAAGATTTTGAGAAGTCAAAGTGTCCCATATAGAGAACTGGAGATATCGACAAGTCAAAATCTACTTGTAGAGAAGTGAAGATATCGACAAGTAAAAATTTGCTTGGAGAGAAGTGATGATATCGACAAGTCAAAAACCTATGTAGAGAACTGGATATATCGACAAGTCAATGTACTTGTAGAGAACTGGAGATCTTGACAAGTCATAATACTTATAAAAAAAGTAGAGATATCGATAAATTATTCTACATATTGATATGTGACTACTCTATACAGTAAAATAGATCTCGACTATAGATTCAAAATTTAGAATACAGACAACTTGAATATATAAGATTATCAGTCAGTAAATAATTCTATCATTAAATTGGAAAGTCTACATATGCGGCTTGAAGGATACAAGATGAAAGGTCAAGATGGACTAGACAAAGGAGGGTCATAGACCTATTAGATTGTATAAAGATTTGTTGAACTTAAATTGGAAATAGACAAATAGACTTTTGAATTTGTGTTAGTTTTTTGTGTAATCTTTGTTAGTTGTGCATGTTGTTCTATAAAACATGTCACGAGTCCTTTGTTTAGGTGTAACAAAAACAGATCTAGAAATCTTGTAATCTCTCAAGAGAAGTAGTTTACTTCCTATCATTCAAGAACACATATTTGTAGCACAACAAATTTGATTTAAATATAAATCAAGTGAGTTTTGATAAATTACTTGTGTCTTTTCATTTAGTTATTTATCACTACAAATTAATATCTAGCTGTTGAGTTCCAATACCTAAACACTCACTGATTTTCAAGAAGAAAAATTAAGAAAATCAAGAAAACATACTCACCCCCCGTGTTGCACTTCATACCTAACACACCGTCTAGTGATTAATTGGGTAATCGAGGATTAATCATAATTATTAAAAGGGTTAGTAATCGGAACTAATGTAATATTATTTTTATTTATAAATAATAATACATAAAATTATTTTACTATTTTGTTTATACATTTACAATTTTTATAAATATTTATACAAATAAATTTAAAATATGGAATATTATTAAAATAAACATAATTCTTAAAATCTAACTTATGAATTGAGGTCAATTTGAGATGAAAAATTAAGAAAGTCTATTATTTAACAATTTAAAATAGTAAATATGTATACACGATTATCATTTTTCTTAATTTTTTTACAAATTTATATATATTTCCAAATATGTTTTCATAATTTTATCAATGTGGTTGATTTTTTACTGATTAACCCGGTTTTTTACCGATTAATCCGATTTTTCCCGAAACTTTGATCAATTTTTGTAAAAATTGATTTTTGACCTAATTTTCGCTTAATCAGTTCGATTTCCTACCGAACAACGATTAATCGCCGATTAATCTTGATTAATCGTCGACTTTTATAACAGTAATAATGAGTGAACTTTTTTAAGATTGCAGGTAAATAATGTTAACATATTTTCACCTCGACCAACCATTTTGTACGTCATACGTAAGATTTTAAGTAAATAATGTTAAAATACCTGCATCTAGACGAACCGAAAATTTATATGAAGAGAAATTTCTTGAAATAACATTATGTCACTATTACGTGCTGATTCTCAATGATCAGGAGGAGCTCAGGATCTGACTGTTTTAGATGTCATCAGTATTTGATGTGCCGTCAGGATTTAATGCATCATCAGTATCTGCAGAACATTAACATCTGAAGGCAGTCTGCTGTGAAGATTAATTTTGTTCCTTATTTTGAGGGATGGATATCTGTTGCGTTCTGAGTGATAGGACTTTGTATATTCAGTTAAAGATATGTATTATTTTCTGTTAGTAATTGATAATGCATATCCTAGATTGATTTGTAGCAATTATGTATTATATAAACACAGTTTAGGTCATCACATAGTGAGTATCTCGAGCATTATACGACCTAGCAGCTCTCAAGAACATCAGTATTTCTTGAGAGAGTTTGTAACAGTTTATCAGAAATATAAAGAACTGTTATATTTTTATACTTGTTCGAAATGTTTATACAATTGTATCCAACCCCCCTTAAACAATTGTATTACTACTGGACAACAATTGGTATCAGAGCAAACTGATAAATTTACAATCAGAAGCGATCTAAACATGTCTCTGAACAAGTATGAAAGTATTAAAATCCCCATTCTGAAAAAGGCTGAATATCCTACATGGAAGGTGAAGATGCTCATGCACCTAGAGGCTACAGATCCAGACTATCTCGACATAATCAATGATGGACCCTATATGTTACGACCGGTATTTTTAAACCCTATATATATAATTGTGTGTTTATAATTAAAATTTAAATTGTGTGGAATTATAAATGTGGATGATCTATATGACTGAGTGCCTATAAACTAACTATTTAATGTATTAGTTTATATAAAAAAAATTAAAAGGAAAATCTCATCATTTAGTATTTTTAAATGATAATCAAAAGTACTTTATTTTATATGAAAAATCGATTTTAAAAATCTTTTAACAATAAACTTTCAAATTTTATATCATTAAATTTCTAAAATCATAAGCTATTTTATGATATTTATTTTGTGATTTATGGAGGTGCGTTTATATTTATAAAAATTGTTTTATATAAATTAGTTTATTTTAAATTGCAAATTACTTAGTTGCCCATACATGCAAATACCCTCCAATTCAATTTAAAAGGGCATCAGAGACAATTCATAACCCACTAACCTTCTTCTATCCACCAAAAGACTAAACTACCCTTGCATGCACTTTTGCTTGGTTATTGGAGAAGGGCACTTTAGTACATTCTAAATTCCACTATTAATTTAGTGCATGATGAACCATAAAGAGAGGAGTTAACCCAAAACCACACTCCACTCAAGCTCATAATTTTCACTCTCAAATTTTCTCTCCTCCCCCTCTCTTTTTCTTCATTCGGCCAAAGCCCCTTCCCCCATTCCCTTCAATTTTTCTTCATCAAATCCTTACCATTCTAGTGTAATTTCATTACCCCATTCATATAATATACACTTTACAAGAAGTTCCATGCTTAGGAGATGAAGTTTAATGCTTGCATGTCTTGATTTTATGTGATCTCCAAAGAGAAACTCTTAATTCATGTGGATTAAAGAGTTCTCTATGAGATATACTTTTTATGTGCATAAACTAAGTGTTTCCATGAATAAAACTCTTTTAAAACCTTTGCATGCTACTGATCTTTAGTTGTAAAGTCATATTCTACTTTTCATGTTAGAGATAGGGCATTATTTTCAAGTATAATCATGTTATATATGCTCTTCTTTTCAAAAATGTACATGCATGCTTAGTTTGTGTTAAATTCGACCTTATATGTGCTTAAAACGAATTTTTTCCTTGATATTATGCTTGATCTTAGTTGCTAAAAGGTATTATGCTTGATCTTTTGAAGTAGTTAAGTATTTTAAGTCAAATTTATGAGCTAATAACCCTCTTGTTTAGTCGAACTTGATTTAGTGATCATCTTGAGTTGCATGTTAAGTTTTATTTTGCATGTTGGTACTATAGGGCATGGATGATCTCCATTATGGTTGAGGCCTTAGTTTAGAGTCTTATTGTAGTAAATTTTCCTTAATTGAGATTTAATTCATGGTTTTAAAGTGGGAGTTAAGGTGGAAAGGCTAAGATAGAATTCTGAAGTTTTTTCCAGATTTGCATGTGAGTTTTGTGTTGTTTTTGAATGGGCATTTCTTAGGCATTGTAAGGCCCAAACCACGGGAAGTTAAGAATTGGGGTATAATTGAGTCTAGAAGTCACAAATTAGAGAAACCCAACCATTTAGTGAGGCGCACACACCAAAATATAGAATCTGTCCATTAGGGGATAGTTTTGTTGTAACTTAGAATTGAGGAGTTTTGACCATGTCATAGGTAGGCCCTTACCAGGCCTTGGTTAGCCCTAGTTATAGGGAGTGTCAAAGGAGTTTTTCCAGCCATAGTTCATAGGAATTGAGTTAGAATCATGTGACATTAGTGGAAAATAGGACATTTTTCTGTCCAAAAAATAGGGGAACATTGGACTTTAAGCTTAGGCCCAAGCTAGGCCCTTGAGCCACACCAAGTTTGAGAGTTGCCTTATGGTCAGAAGAATATAGTGTAGAAGTTTGAGAGGTAAATTTGAAGTGTAAGGGTGTCAATTGTACTCATAAACCCATTGGTGTCACCCAGAAATCACTAGAATGAGCAAAATTACTTAACCTTTAGTTTTAGGGCACTTATGAGTGAGGCCTAGGTTGACCACCATAGTGGTAAGGTAGTATGAGGTCATTAGAGTGTAAGGCCTAATTCAGGGTCCATAAGCACTTGATGGTTTAGAAAAGGCACTTCGAGTTATGAGGACGATATTAAGAGTTTTAGCTAGTTTAGCATAACTAAGTGACTTGAGTAAGTGGAGTGAGATCATCCAAGCCTAGTGATGCAATATAGTGTATATGGATATATTATTATGTACTTAAATGTTTTATGTGAACATGTGTGGCTATGTGAACTATTATGCTTATAAGGTAATTATAAGTGTTTATGTGTATATAGGCCTAAGTGCCAATGTGCGTAATTTCGTTTATAATTAGGTTGAGTTAGTTAGTATATATTATAATAAGGATATTATTATTTTGTGTAGGCTCTCGAGACGAGGGTAAACTTGCCATTAAAGTCGATTGAAGCTCCAGTTGCTCCCACCTGCCAGTCAAGTCAAGCCTTTCTCAAGGCAAGTGTTTCAACCTACCTTTTTGTTTATATTGCAAGATAGTGTTAGCTCAGCTTTTATATATGATGTGAGTATTCTAATTCACCTTGATATATATGATCCAAGTGGTTTCAAATCTATCTTTCGTATTATATGCAAATGCCATGAACCCTCAAGTATCTATTGCAAGTAGTTTAACTTTGCTTGGAGATTTCTATGCAAGTAATTCAAAAGTCATACCATGCTAATATACCATGTAATTGTGATGTGGAACCCTGTGCAAGTTATACTCAGTAACCTTATCTTGATACCTAAAAGTGAGCTATCCTTTAAAAGTCGTTCATGATTGCTTGATAACCCTATTCTTACCCCTAAAACATGATACCCTGTTATACTTTGAACTGATGCTCACCTTCTTTATATTTCAATACATATGTCTTATCTGGAACCATTACCTTGAACCTAGTTTGACTTAGTTCCTTCATACTATCCGATAACTTTGCTAAATCTCATTGTCAAATTCCTTGTGAATAGAAACATTGTAATTCCCTTGATAAAGTATAGTCTAGTTGTTGTGGATTTGTTGTGAACTTGATGATTTCATTAAACAAAACACCTTAGTAGATTTTACTCAGTGAAAAATGTATCACTCCACGGATAAGGAATATAGTCCCGACGGATTACTTAATATAGTCCCGACGGATGATGATTAATTATCCATCGAGTGAGTAGCTTGTATAATAATAAGTCTATAGCACATTTCTGCATACACCTTGTTTAGATTCCGTAGTAGCACTCAAGTCATGTTGACTTTAATTAGATGTGCAGAATAGGTTGATTAATTGTACATAGATGAGGTCTTGTAATTCTGTATAAATTAAATGAAGTCAAGTGCCAGATAGCTACCCGACGGATAAACAACAATGCCACTCGATGGATGATCAACAAGGAAACCCGACGGATGATCATGTACCCGACGGATAAGTAATTCAAACATCTGTTGACAGTGACAACACAGTCACATGCGTAGAGTGTATGCAAAAGGAATGTGGAAGCCTATTCAACTGGGTTTTAGATAACAAAGAAGCATTGCCATTTCCATGCTATTATGAAAATATTCAAAGATGCTGGAATAAAGTAATGAAGTAGCATATTATAAGAATTGATAGGTTTTGTTTTATTATCTTGTCTTATTACTTTGTAATCTTGGTGATATATAAACCAAGAAGTAGCAAATAGAAAAATAGAACACTAAGCAAGAACATTATACCAGAGAAACAATTGTAAGCTGCATCCTTAGCATTTCTCTGTAAACTTAGTTGTTCATATTT
Organism: Apium graveolens; assembly: GCF_009905375.1. Lineage (NCBI taxonomy): Eukaryota > Viridiplantae > Streptophyta > Magnoliopsida > Apiales > Apiaceae > Apium > Apium graveolens. The sequence continues at coordinate 101,929,794 of NC_133654.1, forward strand.
GTAAGCAGCTGTGAGCTGATCTTGCTACACAGAGTTCTATTGATATAATATATATCCCTGGTGGATACATTCAAATCCACCAGAAAGTTTTTAAAGACTTGTGTTTTTAATTACTTGTGTTTTGATTTTACTAACTTCTTATTCCGCAGTTTGCAAATCAAACACTTATATATTATTAAGATAGAACATTTTATAATTTGTGAAAAAGGTGCAAGAATTCCATTCAATCCCCCTTCTGTAATTCTTGTTGCATTGTTAGGGACTAACAATTGGTATCGGAGCAAGCTCTTGAAGAATAAAGAGTTTAAAGATCACAACAAAACAACAAGATTAATAAGAAGGATGTTGGAGTCAAGATTCCTTTTCTGGATAAAGATAATTACCATCATTGGAAGGTAAAAATGCATCTCCATTTACTTTCTCAAGATGAGGACTATGTGGATTGCATAGAGAGAGTTCCTCATGTGCCAATGAGAGCTGCAACTGGAAATGAGCCATATGTTCCCAAGCCAAGGCATGAATGGTCTGATCCTGATATTGAACAAGTCAGGAAAGATAAGAAGGCCATGAATATCCTCTTCAATGGAGTTGATGGTGACATGTTTGACAACATCATCAATTGCAAAACTGCCAAAGAAGTTTGGGATACTATACAGATTATCTGTGATGGCAATGAGCAAGTAAGGGAAAATAAGATGCAGCTACTCATTCAGCAATATGAGCATTTTCATAGTGAAGAAAGTGAGTCTCTCACTGACATCTTTAGTAGGTTTCAAAAACTACTAAATGCTCTAAAGTTGTATTGAAGAGTGTATCAGACAAAAGACTCCAATTTAAAGTTCCTTAGATCTCTTCCAAAGGAATGGAAACCTATGACAGTCTCATTGAGAAACTCTCAAGATTACAAGGAGTTTACTTTGGAGAGACTGTATGGCATCCTGAAAACTTATGAGCTTGAAATAGAGCAAGATGAGAGGATGGAGAGAGGAAAGAAGAAAGGGGGATCCATTGCTGAGTTAGAGAAAGAGAAGGAGATGAAGATGGAAGCTGTTTAATCAACTTTAAAGGTCTGTCAAAACAAGGGAAAGGGGATGGTAGAAGAAAATGAAGATTCTTTGAGCCAAGATGACATGGAAGATATTGATGAACATCTAGCATTTCTTTCCAGAAGATTTTCCAAGCTCAAGTTCAAGAAGAACTTTGGAGCAGCTAAGCCAAATAGAAACATGGTGGATAAATCAAAATTCAAATGTTTCAAATGTGGCTTGGCAGGGCACTTTGCCAGTGAGTGTAGAAAGTCAGATTCTAGCAAAAAGAAGTTTGAGCCTGTGGATTATAAACAAAAATACTGTGAGTTGCTCAAACAAAAGGAAAGGGCTTTCATTACACAAGAAAATGACTGGGCAGCAGATGGTCTGGATGAGGATGAGGATGAGGATGTCAGCTATGTTAATCTAGCCCTAATGGCCAAGTCTGATCTAACAGAGACAAGTTCTTCATGTAATCAGGTAATCACCACTAACCTTGCATATTTATCTAAAGCTAAGTGTAATGATGCAATAAATGACATGTCTGCAGAATTATATCATTTGCGTGTTACACTTAAGTCTCTTACTAAGGAAAATGCTAAAATCAAAGAAAACAATTTGTTTTGAAGTGAGAGGAATAATGTGCTAGAGTCTTAGTTCATTGAATTTGAAAAATTGAGAATTGAGTGTAAAATTGCTAAGGATGAATTAATTGAGTCCTTAAAGAAAGAAGAGATCTTGAAGAAGCAGCTTAAACGAGAACATGAGGTGATTAAGGCATGGAAAACATCTAGAGATGTTCATGCTCAAATCACCAAAGTTCAAGGTATTGAGTCCTTTTGTGATGCAGCCTAGAAGAAGGATAAGGAGAAGCTGGAATCCAATTTGGTTGAAGTATTGCTAACAGATGTAGACTCGATGGATGATGAGGGTTATCCATTGGATAACAAAAAGGGTTAACCGTCGAGTGATATAAATCCTCATCCATCGACTGTGAGCAAACCTGTGAGTAAAGCCAAACTTACCAAGTTAAATGAGAAGTATGGATCAGTTTCCAAGAATTTTGTTTCAGGAGAATCCAGTCAAGTGAAGAAGGAGGAAAAGGCTAATGTTGGTCATATGACTGTCAAGCAATTGAGTGACAGAATGGAAAAGATTGAGGTTAAAACAGAGGCTAAAAAGAAAAATAATAGAAATGGTAAAGTAGGAATTAACAAGCATAATAACTACACCTGATAAATATGCTCCTAAAAAAATCTGTGTCAAGTATGGTAGTGTAAATCATTTGTCTGTTAATTGCAAAACTGCCATGCCTACTTTCATATCTGTGCCACCTCATTTTCCCAACATAAATGCCATGCTTTTTATGCCTATGAATGCTACGTCTACACAGAATATGAATGCACAGTTTTCTAATATGCTATTTGCACCTAATCCTTATTATGCTGTATTTAGTATGCCACAAATGCCATTTAGCATGCCTTACTGGAATAATATGTTTACTAATAGCATGACATTCCCTGTTAATCAAAATATGCATGATAATTCTGCTGTAATGAATGGTTTCAAAGGTCCAACTCAAATGACTAAGGATGAATCTGTTATCCCCAAGTCAAATGAGATCAAATCTAAGAAACAGAAAAAGAAAGCTAACAAGGCAGGACCCAAGGAAACTTTGTAACGACCGAGGAATTACGCTTGTATTATATTATAATAATAATAAATTATATGTATTATTATGTGATTAAATGTGTTAAGTCGTTGAACCCTAACTGCTATGTGTTATGTGTTGGTTGTTTTGATCCAAACGTGTTTTGGATATTTATTAAGCGTTCTATCGTCAGTTATATATACTATATCAAAACCTGTACAGCTCAAAACTATGTTTTAAAAGCCGTATTTCAAACAAAATCATTGGCCCTATTTTGCCAAAAATGCCCTATACCGTATCGCTATTCTGAACCCCTAGACGTTTTACAAATTGACCTTTTTCGCGAAAAACGACTTTTCCGGACCCCTTCGGGTACCAAAAACCCCACAAAAATCACATTTTTATTTTTATATGATCATGAAATTATTATATATCATTTTTCTTTGTATTTTTGTATTTTTCACAATTTTTGGGAATTTTTAGTATTTATTTTGTATTTATTGGATATTTAAAAATTCAATATCAATACCCAAAAATTATAAAAATTAGGGCCAAATATTTTTATTAGGAGTGTAATTAGCCCCTTAATTTTATTTAGGGGTATTATTTTCAGTACTATAAATAGCTGTTTTATTATTAATTAATTAGTTAATTATTATTAAAAATTCAGAAAATCAAGAATTAGGGTTTGTTGGTGAAGAACAACTGCAGAATTAAATCCTTGATTTGAAGGTGATTCTGTCATCCGATTTGATCATGTGAGTAACCAAAACGATCCTTTTGATCTCTACTTGCTATTCATACCATCAATTTTGTGTTTTATAGCTATGATTTTTGATTTGTAAATTAGGGTTTATACCCGAATTTAGGTATTTTGATTCGGGTGATTGTTGCTTGAATTTGATACTTGATATAGTTTCGTGAAGATTGTTATAGTCGATTACAACTGGAATTAGCATCGAATGATACTCGTATAGTGTAATTCGAATAACAAGGTTTTTACGAATTTTCTGCTAATTGTTGTGGTACGTGGATTGATTGTTGGGTTATTAGACGATAGGGGTTAGATTTTCCAGGTTATGAGCTTCGTTTTGGTATATTGATATTGAAGTTTGGTGTAAGATTGTGGTAAATCGTCGTTTGGCCGGGAAAACGTCGCCGGCGGGCCGTCGATTGGCCGGAGAAGATGGAGCAGCAGTTGGGCGTGGTTACGGTTGCAGCGACGGGAAATAGGAGGTTCCGTTGATGGGGTATCGTGGAAGGAAGGATCGAAACGGTGAAAGGCTGAGGAGAATTGAGTTGCCGGATTTTTGGCCGGAACAGCCGCCGATGTCGGGTTCTGGGCAGCCGGCCGGCCTGTTCGTCCTTGACCCGAGGTCGACCCGGTTTCGACCCGGGAAACGACCCGGGTTTGATCCTAAAAACCCTAATCTGAAAACCTATGTTGTGTTTCTGAAATATTAATTATTTATTGTATTTTCTAAAATCAGAAAATCAGTTTTAAAAATTCTATTAATTAATTAAAAATTAGTTGTATATTCTGAAAAAAAAAAAAATTAGTATTATTAATTTCTAGATTATTTTATTGATTTATAAATTCGAATTTAATTATTTAATTATTTAATTATTTATCTAATTATTTATTAGTTATCTAATTAATTAATAATTAGGTAATTAACTAATAATTAGGTAATTAATTAATAAATAAGGATTAAAAATAATTAAATAATATGATTAATAATTTGATAATTAGTTATTATTACGAATAATGGTTCGATAATGAGAATTATTATTCGGGCGATAATTATTCGAATAATATTGTAGTGATTATTTGTATCGTATAATTAAATACCGATAATTAATTGATTAACGAATCGTATAAGTTTCAGTAATAATGTAATAGATCGATAGTTATTCGAGAATTGCGAGTAGCTCGTAGTTATACGAATAATTAATCGTTAAGTGATTTATAATTCGAGTAATTCGTAGTTATTCGATAAATAGCGTATCGGTTAAATAAGTTGGTTGATTATTTGTAAATAATCGATCTAATCGAATAAATATCGATAAGTTATAAATATTATAATAAATTGTGATTAATCCTAATAATTAGGGATTAATTATTTAAAGTTAGTAAATAATTATCTATTAATTATTTATTAGTTATTTATCTATTAAGTGACTAATTATTTCAATAATTAATCACATAATTTTCAATAAATCGTAACTTCTTCATTTTAACTCCAAAAATTATAAAAAAAAAATTATTTTTGACTTTGATTTTTCTTAAATAATTATTTAAAAATTATTTTAGGATTAAAAAGGTTGTAATAATTATTTATATTGAATAATAAATTAAATTATCAGTGTTTAATTCATAACAATTCAACCGTTAGTCCGATTTAAGTGAAACGAAGACCCCTAGACTCAGAAAAATGAGACGAATCCAATAAAAATGGTTGTAAGTTATAATTTCTTCTGAAAAAGAGTGGTTTGGTGATAATTGATAGTCGAAGGTCCTAGTAGGGATATAATTGAGCCGAATAAATCCCGAAAAATTATAATAAAATCAGATACGACTAGTAATGCAGGTATAAGTCCAGAATTGATTCTAAAAATAATTATAAATCTAGAAATTAATTGTGTGCTTTACGTGTTACGTGTTATATGTGATTATGTGTATAAATGTGTGGTGTAAATATATGTATATATATATGCGAGTCAGATAGAAACGCATGGGTAGACTGATAAGGTTGCGTGATATCAATTCAAGATACACGTATGTAGTAAATTATCTAAACACCTATCTTTCTATGATTTGTTCAGTGTTAGCAAGGCAGAGCAAGCTAGGGTCAGAAGGCAGTAAGTTAAACCAGGTTAAGTACGCGCAAGGCAAGTTTTTCCCCTATTCTAAATTCAGAATAGTGATTTATATTTCCTTTCTATCGTATCGATTCTCTTTGATAATCATTGTTCATATACACTGTTACCTATTTATTATCACTCGTTCCATTTCATTTCAATTCTTGATTTACCCAATTTAATGAATTCCCTGTTCATATTTCAATTCCTTTACCCTTGTTACATATATTCTGGTATATCCTGGTGTTGGGATACATCAATAGCATACCGATTGTTCCGGATGCTCAGCCTTGGACTGGATGGTTACTATAAAGGCTGGGTTTTTCCCAGACCATTAATTAATAGGCCATAGTTGCCTGAGTACTCCTTATGTTGGTTGGGTCTATGCAGTTGGGTATAGATCCGCACTATATTCTGACTGATCAGCAGATTATAGTGCATATGTTGGTTCTTGTTTCCAGTCTTGTTCATTTGGCACTCACCATCATTGGCGAATTATTATCATATACAGATACAGATGGTTGTTCAAACCAGCAGCTTATTGGTTTATTTATTTCTCTTTATTTCTCTCTCTTTATATATATATATATATAAATTGTTGCAGGCTTGTTGAGCAATTTTGGCTCATTTCTTTTATTGTCACTCCTATTGTTTTACAGTTAAGGTAGAGAATGAAACCCATCAGGACCCGCATAGTCAAGAAGCGAGTCAAGCAGCGGGACCCTCTTATACCAAGAGTGTTCATTCCTATTCCCGAAGAGAGCTTTGAATTGCCAGATCAGGTGTAGCAGGATAAGTAGTGATGTTGGGTTGAATAAAAGTTTTGTGTAGTTTGAATAAAAGATTGCGTAGTGAAACTGTAGATAGAATAAAGTTTTGTAATAAAGAGAGTTCTTGAGACAGGTTTTTATTTAGTCGGGTTTGTAATAAAGTGTAGTGCATGATTCTTGTTTCCAACCTCAACCCTTAAAAGATCCTGAGTAGTGATAGTTTGGGGTAATTATTATATTAATATTCCGCTTGTGCAGGTATAGTTGGTAATTGTTGTTAATAATGCCCCAAATCTATACCCCGGATTTGGAAGGTGTTATAGTTGGCATCAGAGCTTAGGTTTGACCTTGGAAAACAAGAATGTTAGGGTTAAGATAAGATAGGAAAATAAGATAGGATGAGAGTAAGAGTGTTAGGATTGTTTGTCTATGTGATTAGAAGTTATGATTTATAGGATTGTGATTTGATTGTTTTGTGTTATTATTTTTATGTATATTAGATGGCTTCTTTATCATCGTCTACGGAGAGGACCGAGACAGATCCAGTGGATGTACCGGTAGTAGCCCCAGTGTCAGAGCAGGTTTTACCTCCATTGCCACCTGAGCCAGCACCAGAGATACCACTTTTCCCGGAGGTACCAGGTTTTGCAGATTATTTTCCATATGTTGAGCCAGAGATACCAGATATTCCACCATTAGAGTTTCCGATGTTTGATATTCCTGATATGGTTGATCTTCCGCAGTGGGAGGATTTAGAGCCTCAGATTCCTATGCCACCAGTTAAGATTCCAGTGATGCCACCGATGGAGCCAGAGGCAGAGCCGCCTGTGTATGCGCCTATGGAGCAGCCTGTCTTATTTCCTGCCCCATTAGCCATTTATGCACCTGTTCCGGGAGTGTATCAGTTTCCTCAGCCAGAGTTTATGGATGAGATCGTGGTAGATGGACCATTACCTTCTCGAGGTTCCAGCACTGATCTTCATGAGCATCATACCGTGACTTACCAGCGCTTTCAGGCAGAAAGGGAGGAGATGATTAGATGGCAGAACCAGTGTAGAGAGATCCTTGGATTGTATGAGACACAGACGGATGGTCCTGTCAGAGCATTACGACCGGATTATATACTGAGAGAGAGACTACATCATATTCACCGGGTTAGTTCGCAGCAGCTTACTGAGTTGAGACAGCAGGATCTTAGTGCGGAGACAGCATATCGCAGAGCATTGGGACTTACCGAGGCAGTGCTAGAGGCAGTGCGGGAGGAGTTGAGCCACGTACCACCAGGATTTTGAGACCAGCAGATCGATGAGTGTTGTATTATGTATATTTTGTAGATAGAGGCAGCATAGTATTGTATATTAGTTTGTATGAGTGTAGCTACTGACTCTGACTGATAGTAGTAGCAGTACGACTGTTATATCATAGGGTTTTGTATCAAGCATTGACACCTGTAGCTGGTGTTCTACCTATATATATATATGAGATAATCTTTTGCATGTTTTCTTTATTTTATTTCCAGTCATTTAAGCATTTACATTTATTTCAGTACCATTGCATATTTACAAATGTAGTTTTATTCACGATCATGTTGTAAAAAAAAAAAAAAAAAAAAAAAAAAATTAAAACTATCATACTGTTTTATTTATTCAGTTATTTAATAAGTTATTTTATTTCTCGAATCGACTGTTTTAATATATGTTTAATATACTGTTATTAAATAAGGTCCATTATTTATTTATCAGAAAAATGGCACCTAAGAGAAAAGCGCAGCCCGACTCATCGAATGGAAACACCGAGGGCCAAAACAATAATAAACAGATGGATCAGATGTTTAATCTCATGCAACAGCAGATGTTGATGATGCAACAACAAATGCAGCAGCAGCAACAGCAGTTCCAGCAACAGATGTTACAGCAAGCCGCTCATCCAGGACATCAAATACCACCAGCAGCACCTACGACTACTTTCAAGCAATTTCAGTCGGTGAAGCCACCGGAATTTATGGGTTCCACAGATCCTACAAAAGCGAGAGCTTGGCTGAAAGAGATGGAAAAGGCTTTTTCATTGGTAAAGGTTGAGGAAGAGCAGAAGACAGATTTTGCTAGCTATTTTCTAAAAGGCGAAGCTAATTACTGGTGGGAATCAAAGAAAGCTTTGGAAGAAGGTGTGGTGAACTGGAACAGATTCACTGATCTTTTCTTGGAGAAATATTTTCCTCGTTTTATGAAGAACCAGATGGAGATCAAGTTCCTGGAGCTGAAACAAGACAACTTATCGGTTGCGGATTATGAAACCAAGTTTACTGAATTGGCAAGGTTTGTTCCAGAGCAGGTGGATACGGACGAGAAGCGGGCCAAGAGATTTCAGCAAGGACTAAAACCATGGATTCGTAGCAGGGTAGCTGTGTTTGAATTGACAACTTATACGGCTGTTGTTCAGAAAGCTATGATTATTGAAGGAGAAAGCGAAGCAGCTCAGAAAGAGAAAGGACCAGGGAATTTTCAGAATCGTTTCAACAAAAGGCCGGGATTTCAAGCTCGGGGAAAAGTAAATTTCAAAAGGCCAGAGCAGAACAATCAGAGGATGGGAAATCGACTACCTGCCCCAACTCAGCAAAGGCTTATTCGACTGCCTATACCTGATTGCAGAACGTGTGGTAGAAAGCATACAGGAGTTTGCAACAAGCTTAATGTTACGTGTTTCAAGTGCAAGCAAAGGGGACACTATTCTGGAGAATGTCCAATGGGAAAAGCAGAAGTTACTTGTTTTCAATGTGGGAGAAAAGGACATATCGCCAAAGACTGCAGAGGAATTGCAATGGCTGCCAGTATTCCAAGAATTTTAGCATTACCTCCACCTCCATTACCACAGCGAAATCAGCCCAGAGCAAGGACTTTCAACATGTCAATGAAGGAAGCGGTACAGAGTCCGAATGTGGTTGCAGGTACACTTCCTGTAAATTCCGTAAATGCTTTGGTATTGATTGATTCAGGAGCTACTAGATCTTTTATTTCTGAAGCCTTTATCTCTAAGATAGATTGTGAGATTCAGTGGTTGGATGAAGTGTTAGTCATAAAATTAGCAAATAATGATCAGGTTGCAGTAGATCGAGTATGTCCGAGCTGTGATATTGAGATAGGGAGATGTCATTTTTTTGTTGATTTGATACCTTTTAGGTTAGGAGAGTTTGATATTATTTTAGGAATGGATTGGCTGTCTAAGAATAATGCTCAAATTGACTGTGCGAATAAGAGAGTGAAATTGCAAACTGAAGAAAATGAAACGGTAATATTTAAAGGTGAGAAGCAAAAGCAGAAATTCCTATCAATAATGCAGACGAGAAGATTGCTACGTCAAGGATGTCAAGCTTATTTAGCCTATGTACGGGATGTTGATAAGGGAGATTTGAAGATTGAAGATATTCCTGTAGTTTGTGAATTTCTTGATGTTTTTCCGGACGAATTACCAGGACTTCCACCAGATCGAGAAATTGAGTTTACTATTGACTTGACGCCAGGGACTGAACCAATTTCGAAAACTCCATATCGAATGGCACCTGTTGAAATGAGGGAATTAGCAAAACAGTTGCAAGAACTTCTTGACAAAGGAATTATAAGGCCAAGTGTATCCCCATGGGGTGCGCCAGTATTGTTCGTGAAAAAGAAGGATGGTAGTATGCGACTGTGTATTGATTATCGTGAGCTGAACAAGTTAACTATCAAGAATAAATATCCTTTACCTCGCATTGATGATTTATTTGATCAACTAAAAGGAGCAGCATGGTTTTCGAAAATCGACTTACGATCAGGCTATCATCAGTTAAAGATCAAGGCCGAAGATATTCCAAAGACAGCGTTTAGAACAAGGTACGGACACTATGAATTTCTTGTGATGGCTTTTGGATTGACGAATGCACCTGCAGCGTTTATGGATTTGATGAATCGAATATTCAAGAAGTATTTGGATAAGTTTATTATTATATTTATTGATGACATTTTGATCTATTCAAAGACGGAAGAAGAACATGCAGCGCATTTAAGAACGACATTGGAAATATTACGGAAGGAGCAGCTTTATGCAAAATTTTCCAAATGCGAATTTTGGTTGAAAGAAGTGCAGTTTTTAGGGCACATCATCAGCAGAGAAGGCATTCAAGTTGATCCAGCAAAGATTGAAGCTGTGTTGAATTGGGAAAGACCAAAGACGCCGACAGAGGTTCGAAGTTTCTTAGGTTTGGCAGGATATTATCGAAGATTTGTCAAAGATTTTGCGAAGATAGCTACACCGCTGACCAAGTTAACTCGGCAAAGTGAAAAGTTTGAATGGAATAGTAAGTGTGAAGAAAGTTTTCAAGAGTTGAAGAATCGGTTGGTGACGGCACCAGTATTAGTACTGCCAGACGAGCAAGGAAATTTTGTTATCTACAGTGACGCTTCATATCGTGGTTTAGGATGTGTATTGATGCAACATGGTAACGTCATTGCATATGCGTCGAGACAACTTAAACCCCATGAACAGAAATATCCTACGCATGATCTGGAATTAGCAGCAATTGTATTTGCATTGAAGCTGTGGAGACATTATCTGTACGGTGAAAAATGTGAAATCTACACGGATCATAAAAGCCTGAAATATATCTTCACGCAAAAGGAACTAAACATGCGAAAACGTCGATGGCTGGAATTGATTAAAGATTACGATGTTACAATCAGTTATCATCCAGGAAAAGCAAATGTTGTAGCAGATGCGCTAAGCAGAAAAGAAAGATTGAATAGGTTGACTTCATGCGAAGAATTGGCCAGGGAATTCGACAAATTGGAAATCGAAATTCGTACTCCTAATGAATCTGTAGAAACTATCTACGCTATGACTTTCCAACCAGAATTGCTGGAAAAGATTCGCCGTTATCAAGAAGAAGTGATGAGTCAAGACGACAACTTAACAGGAGAAGAGATTACAACTCAGAAAGATAATGAAGGAATTTTACGTTTTGCGTCAAGAATCTGGATCCCTAACGTGGCAGAATTAAAAGAAGAAATTATGCAAGATGCGCACAATTCGAAGTATTCCATTCATCCAGGAAGCACGAAAATGTATCGCGATTTGAAGGAAAACTTTTGGTGGCCGAATATGAAGAAGGAGATAGCAGAATGGGTGAGTAAATGCTACACATGCCAACGAGTTAAAGCAGAACACCAACGTCCGAGTGGGTTATTGCAACCATTAGACATTCCAGAATGGAAATGGGAACATCTAGCGATGGATTTTGTGGTAGGACTACCGAAGACTAGGGCAAATCATGATGCGATATGGGTAATCATTGACAGACTTACGAAGTCGGCACATTTTCTACCAATTAATGAAAGATTTTCGCTCGACAAATTAGTGCACATGTATCTCAAAGAAATTGTGATGCGTCATGGAGTACCAGTATCAATTGTATCGGATCGAGATCCTCGTTTCAATTCAAGATTTTGGAGGCAATTTCAAGAATGTCTAGGAACGAAGTTGAATATGAGTACAGCTTATCATCCGCAAACTGACGGCCAAAGTGAAAGGACAATTCAAACGATTGAAGACATGCTACGAGTTTGTGCGATCGATTTTGAAGGCAGTTGGGATGAACATTTACCCCTAGTGGAATTTTCTTATAATAATAGCTATCACGCCAGTATTGGAATGCCACCGTATGAAGCATTATATGGGAGGAAATGCAGATCACCCGTGCACTGGGATGAAGTTGGAGAACGCAAGATTTTGGGTCCAGAATTAATTCAGCAGACAAAAGAAAAGATTGATCTTATTCGAAAACGAATCGAGGCAGCACAAAACAGACAAAGCAGATATGCAAACCAAGCCAGGAAGGATATGGACTATCAGGAAGGAGAACACGTATTGCTCAAAATATCGCCATGGAAAGGATTAACCAGATTTGGCAATAAAGGGAAATTGAAGCCACGATACATTGGACAATTTGAGATTTTGAAGAAAATTGGGAAGGTTGCGTACGAGTTAGCTCTACCACCTCATATGCAGCACATTCACAACGTATTTCATGTATCTATGCTTAAGAGGTATAATCCTGATACAAGGCATGTAATAGAGTATGAACCAGTAGAACTTCAGGCAGATTTGTCATATGTAGAACAGCCAATAAGAATTCTAGATAGACAAGAAAGGGTATTAAGAAATAAGTCTGTGTCATTAGTGAGAGTTTTATGGAGAAACCCAGTGGTTGAAGAATCAACCTGGGAGCTTGAAAGTGAAATGCTAGAAAAGTATCCTCAGTTATTTGCATAATTAGATTCTGAGGACAGAATCTTGTTAAGGGGGGGAGAATGTAACGACCGAGGAATTACGCTTGTATTATATTATAATAATAATAAATTATATGTATTATTATGTGATTAAATGTGTTAAGTCGTTGAACCCTAACTGCTATGTGTTATGTGTTGGTTGTTTTGATCCAAACGTGTTTTGGATATTTATTAAGCGTTCTATCGTCAGTTATATATACTATATCAAAACCTGTACAGCTCAAAACTATGTTTTAAAAGCCGTATTTCAAACAAAATCATTGGCCCTATTTTGCCAAAAATGCCCTATACCGTATCGCTATTCTGAACCCCTAGACGTTTTACAAATTGACCTTTTTCGCGAAAAACGACTTTTCCGGACCCCTTCGGGTACCAAAAACCCCACAAAAATCACATTTTTATTTTTATATGATCATGAAATTATTATATATCATTTTTCTTTGTATTTTTGTATTTTTCACAATTTTTGGGAATTTTTAGTATTTATTTTGTATTTATTGGATATTTAAAAATTCAATATCAATACCCAAAAATTATAAAAATTAGGGCCAAATATTTTTATTAGGAGTGTAATTAGCCCCTTAATTTTATTTAGGGGTATTATTTTCAGTACTATAAATAGCTGTTTTATTATTAATTAATTAGTTAATTATTATTAAAAATTCAGAAAATCAAGAATTAGGGTTTGTTGGTGAAGAACAACTGCAGAATTAAATCCTTGATTTGAAGGTGATTCTGTCATCCGATTTGATCATGTGAGTAACCAAAACGATCCTTTTGATCTCTACTTGCTATTCATACCATCAATTTTGTGTTTTATAGCTATGATTTTCGATTTGTAAATTAGGGTTTATACCCGAATTTAGGTATTTTGATTCGGGTGATTGTTGCTTGAATTTGATACTTGATATAGTTTCGTGAAGATTGTTATAGTCGATTACAACTGGAATTAGCATCGAATGATACTCGTATAGTGTAATTCGAATAACAAGGTTTTTACGAATTTTCTGCTAATTGTTGTGGTACGTGGATTGATTGTTGGGTTATTAGACGATAGGGGTTAGATTTTCCAGGTTATGAGCTTCGTTTTGGTATATTGATATTGAAGTTTGGTGTAAGATTGTGGTAAATCGTCGTTTGGCCGGGAAAACGTCGCCGGCGGGCCGTCGATTGGCCGGAGAAGATGGAGCAGCAGTTGGGCGTGGTTACGGTTGCAGCGACGGGAAATAGGAGGTTCCGTTGATGGGGTATCGTGGAAGGAAGGATCGAAACGGTGAAAGGCTGAGGAGAATTGAGTTGCCGGATTTTTGGCCGGAACAGCCGCCGATGTCGGGTTCTGGGCAGCCGGCCGGCCTGTTCGTCCTTGACCCGAGGTCGACCCGGTTTCGACCCGGGAAACGACCCGGGTTTGATCCTAAAAACCCTAATCTGAAAACCTGTGTTGTGTTTCTGAAATATTAATTATTTATTGTATTTTCTAAAATCAGAAAATCAGTTTTAAAAATTCTATTAATTAATTAAAAATTAGTTGTATATTCTGAAAAAAAAAAAATAGTATTATTAATTTCTAGATTATTTTATTGATTTATAAATTCGAATTTAATTATTTAATTATTTAATTATTTATCTAATTATTTATTAGTTATCTAATTAATTAATAATTAGGTAATTAACTAATAATTAGGTAATTAATTAATAAGTAAGGATTAAAAATAATTAAATAATATGATTAATAATTTGATAATTAGTTATTATTACGAATAATGGTTCGATAATGAGAATTATTATTCGGGCGATAATTATTCGAATAATATTGTAGTGATTATTTGTATCGTATAATTAAATACCGATAATTAATTGATTAACGAATCGTATAAGTTTCAGTAATAATGTAATAGATCGATAGTTATTCGAGAATTGCGAGTAGCTCGTAGTTATACGAATAATTAATCGTTAAGTGATTTATAATTCGAGTAATTCGTAGTTATTCGATAAATAGCGTATCGGTTAAATAAGTTGGTTGATTATTTGTAAATAATCGATCTAATCGAATAAATATCGATAAGTTATAAATATTATAATAAATTGTGATTAATCCTAATAATTAGGGATTAATTATTTAAAGTTAGTAAATAATTATCTATTAATTATTTATTAGTTATTTATTTATTAAGTGACTAATTATTTCAATAATTAATCACATAATTTTCAATAAATCGTAACTTCTTCATTTTAACTCCAAAAATTATAAAAAAAAAATTATTTTTGACTTTGATTTTTCTTAAATAATTATTTAAAAATTATTTTAGGATTAAAAAGGTTGTAATAATTATTTATATTGAATAATAAATTAAATTATCAGTGTTTAATTCATAACAATTCAACCGTTAGTCCGATTTAAGTGAAACGAAGACCCCTAGACTCAGAAAAATGAGACGAATCCAATAAAAATGGTTGTAAGTTATAATTTCTTCTGAAAAAGAGTGGTTTGGTGATAATTGATAGTCGAAGGTCCTAGTAGGGATATAATTGAGCCGAATAAATCCCGAAAAATTATAATAAAATCAGATACGACTAGTAATGCAGGTATAAGTCCAGAATTGATTCTAAAAATAATTATAAATCTAGAAATTAATTGTGTGCTTTACGTGTTACGTGTTATATGTGATTATGTGTATAAATGTGTGGTGTAAATATATGTATATATATATATGCGAGTCAGATAGAAACGCATGGGTAGACTGATAAGGTTGCGTGATATCAATTCAAGATACACGTATGTAGTAAATTATCTAAACACCTATCTTTCTATGATTTGTTCAGTGTTAGCAAGGCAGAGCAAGCTAGGGTCAGAAGGCAGTAAGTTAAACCAGGTTAAGTACGCGCAAGGCAAGTTTTTCCCCTATTCTAAATTCAGAATAGTGATTTATATTTCCTTTCTATCGTATCGATTCTCTTTGATAATCATTGTTCATATACACTGTTACCTATTTATTATCACTCGTTCCATTTCATTTCAATTCTTGATTTACCCAATTTAATGAATTCCCTGTTCATATTTCAATTCCTTTACCCTTGTTACATATATTCTGGTATATCCTGGTGTTGGGATACATCAATTGCATACCGATTGTTCCGGATGCTCAGCCTTGGACTGGATGGTTACTATAAAGGCTGGGTTTTTCCCAGACCATTAATTAATAGGCCATAGTTGCCTGAGTACTCCTTATGTTGGTTGGGTCTATGCAGTTGGGTATAGATCCGTACTATATTCTGACTGATCAGCAGATTATAGTGCATATGTTGGTTCTTGTTTCCAGTCTTGTTCATTTGGCACTCACCATCATTGGCGAATTATTATCATATACAGATACAGATGGTTGTTCAAACCAGCAGCTTATTGGTTTATTTATTTCTCTTTATTTCTCTCTCTTTATATATATATATATATAAATTGTTGCAGGCTTGTTGAGCAATTTTGGCTCATTTCTTTTATTGTCACTCCTATTGTTTTACAGTTAAGGTAGAGAATGAAACCCATCAGGACCCGCATAGTCAAGAAGCGAGTCAAGCAGCGGGACCCTCTTATACCAAGAGTGTTCATTCCTATTCCCGAAGAGAGCTTTGAATTGCCAGATCAGGTGTAGCAGGATAAGTAGTGATGTTGGGTTGAATAAAAGTTTTGTGTAGTTTGAATAAAAGATTGCGTAGTGAAACTGTAGATAGAATAAAGTTTTGTAATAAAGAGAGTTCTTGAGACAGGTTTTTATTTAGTCGGGTTTGTAATAAAGTGTAGTGCATGATTCTTGTTTCCAACCTCAACCCTTAAAAGATCCTGAGTAGTGATAGTTTGGGGTAATTATTATATTAATATTCCGCTTGTGCAGGTATAGTTGGTAATTGTTGTTAATAATGCCCCAAATCTATACCCCGGATTTGGAAGGTGTTATAAACTTGGGTACCAAAATCAACTTGATTTGATTTTGATGTGTGCAGGGAAATATAAAGAATCTATGGTACTTGGATAGTGGTTGTTCAAGACACATGATTGGTGATTCTACCCTGCTCACAGAGTTCAAGGAGAGAGCTGGCCCAAGTATTACTTTTGGAGATGACAGCAAAGGTTATACTGTGGGATATAGCTTGATTTCAAAAGACAATGTCATCATTGAGGAGGTTGCCTTAATGGATGGTCTCAAGCATAATTTGTTGAGTATCAGCCAGCTTTGTGATAAAGGCAATTCAGTAACCTTCAACTCAGAAGTCTATGTTATGACAAACAAGAGAAGCAACAAAGTTGTTCTCACTGGTGTGAGAAAAGGGAATGTGTACTTAGCTGACTTTAACTCATCAAATGCAGAATCTGTTACTTGTCTTCTCAGCAAAGCAAGTTAGGATGGAAGTTGGTTATGGCACAAAAAGCTATCCCATTTAAACTTCAAGACCATGAATGAACTTGTAAAGAAAGAACTGGTTAGAGGTATTCCTCAGGTGGAGTTTTCTAAGGTTAGATTGTGTGATGCCTGTAAAAAAGGAAAGCAGATCAAAGCATCATTCAGAAATAAGCTTGATTCAACAATTGAAGAACCTTTGCAACTGCTACACATAGATTTGTTTGGACCAGTCAATGTGTTGTCCATCTCAAGAAAAAGATTTTGCCTAGTAATTTTAGATGATTTCTCAAAGTTCTCTTGGACATATTTCCTAAAGTCTAAAGATGAGGCTAGTGAAATCATCATCAATCATATAAAGGCAAGTCAACAATCATCCTGATTTCAAAGTTAGAAGAATCAGGAGTGATAATGGAACTGAGTTCAAGAATTCTGTCATGAGAGCATTTTGTGAAGAAAATGGGATTTTGCATGAGTTTTCAGCAGCAAGAACTCCACACCAAAATGGAGTAGTAGAAAGGAAGAACATATCACTTATTGAAGCTGCAAGGACAATGCTTGAAGAATCTAAATTACCAACATATTTCTGGGCTAAAGCTGTAAATACTGCATGCTACACTCAGAATATTTCTCTGGTTAATCAAGCAAAATGCATGACTCCCTATCAATTGTTCAAGAACAAGAAGCCAACTCTAAACTTTCTTCATGTCTTTGGCTGCAAATGTTATATCTTGAGAAATCAAACTGATCAGAATGGGAAGTTTGATGCTAAAGTAGATGAAGGAATTTTTGTTGGATATGTTGTTGGTAAAGCATATAGTCTACAATCTAAGAACCAACATTGTTGTGGAATCAATACATGTTGTGTTTGATGATAAAAACATTGAAGGACTGCAAGATGGAGATTACCATGAGAGCCTCAAATTTGACAATGTGGAGATGGTTAGTGATGACAGTGATGATGAAAGTGATCAAGAAACAGTATCAAAAAATAATGCAGAAAAATTCACTAGCAATGAAGCACAAAATTTAACATAAGTCGAGTTACAAAATGCTTTATTCGTCGGGAGACAATCTGCTTTATCCGTCGGGAGACTACCAACTTCATCCATCGGTACTCAAAATTCACCATCTGTCGGGTCATCAAAAGAAGCTGGAAGTCATAATAGATCACCTACAGAAAGTTCCCCTTTCTCAAATCAAAGATCCATAAACTCAGGGGGAGTTTCTAATAATCTAATCTCAATCACACATCAAGACAATAATGAGGCCTCTTCATCTAGAGCTAATCTACCTCAACAAAGAAAATGGACAAATGATCAACCCTTTGAGCTCATCATTGGTGATGTATCTTCTAGAGTTCAAACAAGGAGAGCAACTCAAGAAGAATTTCTATACAACAGCTTTCTTTCTAAGGAAGAACCAAAGAAGGTAGAAGAAGCTTTTTTGGATCCTGATTGGATTTTAGCTATGCAGGAGGAGATAAACCAATTTGAAAGGAATAAGGTATGGAAGCTGGTACCCAAGCCTAAAGGAAAGAATCCAATAGGCACCAAATGGTTATTCAGAAACAAGATGGATGAAAATGGCATAGTAGTCAGGAACAAAACTAGATTGGTTGCTAAGGGCTATTGTCAACAAGAAGGAATAGATTTTGATGAAACATTTGCTCATGTTGTAAGACTTGAAGCCATCAAAATCTTCTTAGCCTATGCAGCCCATGCCAATTTCAAAGTCTATCAAATGGATGTCAAAAGTGCCTTTCTGAATGGAGATTTGGAAGAGGAAGTTTATGTCAGTCAGCCTCCTGGTTTTAAAGATCCAAATTTCCAGAATATGTTTACTATCTTTTGAAAGCACTTTATGGACTGAAGCAAGCACCTAGAGCCTAGTATGACACTCTGTCAAAGTTTCTTTTAGAGAATCACTTCACTAGAGGTACTGTAGACAAAACTCTTTTCTTTAGAAATGTTAATGGCTCTAGTATACTTGTTCAAATTTATGTAGATAACATTATTTTTGGCTCTATAGATGAAAAACTTTGCAAAAAGTTTGCCAAATTGATGCAAAGTAAGTATGAAATGAGTATGATGGGAGAACTAACTTACTTTCTTTGTTTGCAAGTTAAGCAAGTTAGTGATGGAATATTCATTAGTCAAACTAAATACATTTATGATCTTATAAAGAAGTTTGATCTAATGGATTGCACATCTGCAAAAACTCTCATGGCCACTGCAACTAAGCTTGAATTAAACACTACTGAAAAGTCTGTGGATATTTCAAGTTATAGGGGCATGGTTTGCTCACTTCTTTACTTAACAGCTAGTAGGCCAGATATAATGTTTGCTACATGTTTGTGTGCTAGATTTCAGGCTGATCCTAGAGAGTCTCACTTGATAGCTATTAAGAGAATTTTCAGATATCTCAAGGGAACACCAAAACTTGGCATTTGGTATCCTAGAGATTCTGGTTTTGATCTAACTGGTTATTCAGATGCAGATTATGCAGGTTGTAGAATTGATAGAAAAAGTACAACAGGAACCTGTCAATTTCTAGGAAACAAGCTTGTGTCCTGGTTCAGTAAAAAGCAAAATTCAGTTTCTACTTCTATAGCTGAAGCTGAATATATTGTTGCTGGAAGTTGCTGTGCAAAGATATTATGGATGAAAAATCAATTGCTAGACTATGGTTTTTTAAGTTGAAAGGATTCCCATTTTCTGTGATAACACAAGTGCAATTGCCATCACTGAAATCCAGTACAGCATTCAAGGACAAAGCACATAGACATCAAGTACCACTTCATAAGAGAACATGTAATGAATGGTATTGTGGAACTATATTTTGTTCCAAGTGAAAAGCAGTTTACAAATATATTTATCAAGCCACTGGATGAATCCACCTTTTCAAGGTTGGTAAGTGAGTTAGGTATGCTAAATTACTCTTGAATCTCTATAGATTGTTTGCAAGTTTTAATGCAACCAGAAATTTAATTGATTTTTTCAGTCATGGATGAAATTTTGGCTAAGTCAAAATTTACATCTCGAAGGATGATCACTATCCATCGAGTTTGATCATCCTTCGGTATACATTTAATTAATAAAATCAAATATTTTTCTAGAATATTTTATGACTCGACGGATAACTATTTATTCTCATCCGTCGAATTGTCTAAATCCTAGCCGTTAATTGCGTGAACATTATCCATCGAGTATACTTACACTTTATAAGTATAACACGACAGGTAATTGGAGGAATTTTTACAGTTTATTTTTAAACGGCTATTTTGGGTAATTCTTATTGGTTAATTTATTTTACTTTATTATTTTTGACAGTTATTTTTGACATATTATAAAAGCTTAATTCATTTTCATTACTTTTCTTTTATCATTCTCAAATCATCTGCTCTAAATTCTCTCTTTCTCAAAAGCAATTATCATCTCTATCTCTGCAATTTCCACTCCCTAACAATGGCACCAGTAGTCAAGATCATGTCACAAACTGGATTTATCTATGAGAAGAACAACTTCACGGCTCTAGTAAACAAGGGGATTCAACAGTCTGGTGACTACCACAAAATGATGGATTTTGTGAAGAACTGCAAACTCAACTATGCCATGCTAGAATCACCCACCATTTTCTGTGAGGTTGTTGAAGAAATGTGGTCAACTGTTGTGTACAACTCAACTGATAAGACCATGACACTCACTATTAAAGGTAAGGAATTCTGTATTAATAGTGATGTTATTAAAGCATGTTTCAAAATTCCTGATAATACTGTAACTTAAGTGAAATTAGGAGGTTGGGTCTTAGGAAGGAATGGAGTTATCTATGTGATGTAGTTACTAAGGTGTTTTCTGGTAAAATCAGTAATTTTGATTCTGTCAATGTCTCTATGCTTAACATGCTTTACATGCTTGTAACTGATAAGTTCTTCAACTTCAGTGATCTTGTTTTATTTGAGTTGGGGTTCAAGTTAGGGAAGTTAAATAAGAGGGGTAAAAATGTTTATTATGCTAGATTTTTCATGATGCTTGCTAACCACCTCTCTGAGGAAATTGTGCTTGAGAACCCAACCAACAAATTAGATTGTTGGGTTCAATAAAGAAGAATTATTGCAGATTTGAACAGGGCAAACCATCACAAAGAGGTGCCACTCTTCTATTTCCCTGCAATGGAAGCACCTCAGGTAAGTGAGGTAAGTTCAGTTGTCCCTACTCTTCCAGCCTCACAAATTTCTTTACATTATAGTGTAGCTATGGCAACTGTGTCAATGACCCAACAGTTGCCTACCCAAGCTACCAAACCATCAAAAATTTCTGAATCCAAGTCAAAGAAAGCCCCCTCTGGTATCTCTCAAAAGATGCTAGTTGCAAAATCGACCAAATCTAAAGAGGGGAGTGTGAAGGTGGGTAACGTAGGCGAGGGACAGGGTGAACATCAAAGAAACCCTAAGGATAAGGTTGGAGAGGTGAGTGTTTCCCAGCCTAGCCCTACTGCAGTTTCCCAACAAACTGCAGTGCTTAATAAGGACATAAGCTCATTGCTAGTTGCATCCTCCCAAAAGGATGTGACTATTGAACAAAGCTCTCAGCCAAGAGCACAAGCAAAAAGGGTAAGGGACACAAGCTCACCCCAAACCTATAATAGAAAGAAGAAACCAAAAACCCTTGGGGATGCACAGGGTTCACACACTGTGCAAACTGATGCTAAAGACACAGTCACTGCACCTTTTCAAAGTCAGTTTGATGTGGCTCCAATAAATGTGGAGTCACAGCCAAAATCTTTAGTTATAGAAGCACCTCAAACACCAAATTCTCCCACAAACTCTCAGGATGTGGATATGATCAACACATCAATTCCTGATTCCCCTTCTTTAACTCTATGGGGAAGCCAAAATCTAGTGCAAGTGAGCATCATCTTTTGGATGATTTGTTGGCTCACTTGCCAATTCTTTCAGGAACTATTGAGACATCTGTGCCAAAATTCTCATCAATCTGCACATAGTCCACAATAGTTTCCACTCCAAACTCATTTATTCCTACTCTCTCGATGGATATTGTTCATTCATCGAGTAGTGATTGTATCCCGACGGATAATTTTAACAGCAGATATCCTTCGGATAGTCAAACTGATAACCTAACGGATATCCCTTATCATTCGAGTGTCTCTGCACAGCTTCAAATTTCATCAATTATCTCAAGTGCAGAAGACTTAGTGGTAGTACAATCACTCCTAGGATTGAGGGAAGAGAGTGTTATGAGTGAGACTCTGGGTTGTTCCCAGGAAAAAGGAGAGGAAAAGATTGAAAATATGAAATCCAGTTCTTCAGGATTGGCAAAAGAGAGTGTAAGGAGTCCCACTTTAGATGGTGAAGGTGAGGGTGTGAGGGTGGGGAGCCAAGGTGAGAACTTGATGCAACAAAAGAGAGATAATGAGAGAATTGCAGGTACATGAGCTATAAGGGTGGATGTCATTGCAAGTGAGTTAATGAATGTCTAGGATGCAGACAGGGAGAGACTATCTCAGAAACCTCAAGCTATTATAGATTCTACCTCCCTTGATGTTGAGACATTTACTCACCATGTTCTAGCATATCAACTTCTAGCTGAACAGGTCAATGACAATGCAGAAAGGATGCTCAACTTGGTGCACACCACACAATCAATGCTAAGATCTAAGGATGCCATCACAACTTTGCCCTCTATAACTGGTGATGTTGATTATGAGAATGGTGGTTCAGTAGAATTCTTTGCAGGTGAAGGTGGATATAGTGAAGAAGAGCCTTTGGACATAGGGGGAGAAGTAGGCTCTAGTTTAAGATCAAGCATGCCATCTTGGGCATTTTCAAAGCACTGTGATGAACACTACTTCAAGGCAACCCTGATTCAACTTATAAATCAGACAAATTCTTCTCTTCAAACCAGAACAAATGCCAACACCAAAAAGCTCCTTCAAACACATCTTGCTTCTCTGCAACTACAATAAATCCAAGGTTTTCAACATGCTCGAGATGTCAACACTATCAAAGGTGATATTGATCAGATGAAAAAGGCCATTTCTGACATGATGGACTCTAAACTTCCAGAAGCTACAATGCTTGACATTAAGAGATAGCTTAGGAAAAACTCTGATCTTGCCACAAAGATAAATGCCTTGGATACAAGAATGACAGCAATGGAAGCATCTCTTACAGCAATTCATGTACACCAAGCTCAACAAACAGACTTGCTTCAGAAACTGGTGGATGCACAAACCTCCTCCTCCACTCAGCTTGATGACAACAAAAAGGGGGAGATAGAGAGTTCTAGGAGTGAGGGGGCAAAAAGTGCTCAACATTCAAGTTAGCAAAGTAATTGTGCCTACAATTACTATCTCAAAGCCACCAGCCAAAGATAACATTGATCTGATAAATGAAGCTGCAGCCAATATAAGAGCAGCTGAAAAGGAGCAGTTGAATCCAATCAACTGGGAGAAAATTGATGAGGATATTCAAAAGAAGTTTGGGCTAGCAAAGAAGCCAGAAAAGTCAGCCATTCATCACTCTCAAGTCAGGAAAATCTCTGTGAATGAAATGAGCATGAACTATCTGGAAAGAGGACAGCTATCCTGCATCAAATCTCCAAAGGCTGAAGTACTTTTGAAGCCAAGGGTGAGCTATCCAAAATTATCACTAAAGAACCCTTTGGATATAGTGTATGAGACACCAAAGCTTCATGAGAAGAAACTGTTGTCAAGATCCATTGCCTTCTACAAGGATCCAGCTGATTCAGCTTTGAAAAGGAGAATTGCTAAAGTTTTCAGGAATGGTAAAGAAATTTGTGTGGGGACATCCTCAATTTGCTGAAGCAAGGAGAGAAGAAAAGGCAAGATTGAAGCAAGAAAAGAAGCAAGCTGCTCTAGATGCTAAAAAGGCTAAACAAAAGCAAGAGCAAGCTGCTATCTTGGCCAAGCTACAAGCTGTGAAACCAACACAACAAATTCATGCTCAGCCATCTGAAATCACTGAATCTCAAGATCCAAAGAAGCAAGTTAAACCACAACAGAAGAAATCTCACAGATACAAGGAATTGGCCAAAAGAACCAAAAGGAAATTGAACTTCGTTGGTAAGGAATTGGAGAATCAGTTTCCCAAGGAATCCATTCCAACTACAACTCAAGCATCAAAACCCTCAGTGGTATTTGAAGACATTAAGGTGGTGGATCCTGATAGGAACATTCATGGTGAACCTATTGTGCCTAAGGATCCAATAGACTGGGAAAGTCTACCAATTCCTGACTTCAATTTGCCAATCCTTAACAAGCCAAAGAGAACAAAGTCAAGAGCAATCAAGAAAGTGAAGCTGTCACCTCTCAAATCCAAAACTCAATCCAAAGTCAACAAGGGAGATTACATGTACTTATGTGACATCAAGGAATTCTCTGATCTAAACCTCTATCTGGATGAACTGGAAGAAGTTAGAGGGATAGATGCCTACAGGAATCTACCTGAAAGGTTAGTTTTCAAGTACAATGGAGGAAAGGAGATTCAATGGCCACTTCACAGGATCCTTCAAGAAAGCCAATCTTTGTTGATAAAGGTTTATTTAGAAGAAGAACTTTGGATTCAATGTAACTGCAAGAAGACTTGTTCTAAAGAAGATTATAGAACTGAGGAGTATTAGAGCTAAAGATGCACTCCCAAAGGCTCTAACCATTCCTTACACAGGGAGTAGAGTTCATCTAAGGCCCTACTGGCTGATGTAGTTCATGGATGACAAAGGAGTTATAAGATTTTTCAGATTAGAAGACCAATTGAGCATCTCCAGCAATGAGACTCTTTTGGAAATGCAAGAAAAGCTAAATCTCTCAAAATTTGATGAACTGGAATTCCACAGACAGCTCCAAAATCAGATAGAAGAAAACAACAAAAAGCTTGGAAAGAGATCCAGACCTTCAAGGAATTAGATTAATCTACTCAGGCTAGAGGAACACCTTTAAAATGACTGTGAGCTAATCTTTGTGCATTTTGTTATTTGAAGCACTTTACAGTTTTATCTACATACTTTTAAAGTTGTATTTTTAGGGTGTTTTGTTATCATCAAGTTTCTCTTAATTTATGGCTACAATTCTAGTAGACATAAATTGGGGGAGATTGTTGTGGATTTGTTGTGAACTTGATGATTTCATTAAACAAAACACCTTAGTAGATTTTACTTAGTGAAAAATGTAGCACTCGACAAATAAGGAATATAGTCCCGACGGATGACTCAATATAGTCCCGACGGATGATGATTATTTATCCATCAAGTGAGTAGCTTGTGTAATAATAAGTCTGTAGCACATTTCTGCATACATTTTGTTTAGATTCTGTAGTAGCACTCAAGTCATGTTGACTTTAATTAGATATGCAGAATAGGTTGATTAATTATACATAGATGAGGTCTTGTAATTCTGCATAAATGAAATGAAGTCAAGTGCCAGATAGCTACCCGACGGATAAGCAATAATGCCATTCGACGAATGATCAACAAGGCAACCCGACGGATGATCATGTACCTGACGGATAATCAATTCAAACATCTGTTGACAGTGACAACACAATCACATGCGTCGAGTGTATGCAAAAGGAATGTGGAAACCTATTCAACTGGGTTTTAGAGAATAAAGAAGCATTGCCATTTCCATGCTATTATGAAGATATTCAAAGATGCTGGAATAGAGTAATTAAGCAACATAATATTAGACTTGATAGGTTTTGTTTTATTATCTTGTCTTATTACTTTGTAATCTTGGTGATAAATAAACCAAGAAGTAGTAAATAGAACAATAGAACACTAAGCAAGAACATTATCTTAGAGAAACAATTGTAAGCTGCATCCTTAGCATTTCTCTGTAAACTTAGTTGTTCATATTTGTAAGCAGCTATGAGCTAATCTTGCTACACAGAGTTCTCTTGATATAATATATATCTATGGTGGATACATTCAAATCCACCAAAAAGTTTTTAAAGACTTGTGTTTTTAATTACTTGTGTTTTGATTTTACTAACTTCTTATTCCGCAGTTTGCAAATCAAACACTTATATATTATTAAGATAGAACATTTTATAATTTGTGAAAAAGGTTCAAGCATTCCATTCAACCCCCTTCTATAATTCTTGTTGCATTGTTAGGGACTAATACTAGTTAATCATGGCCTTGAAATTTAGTGGACCTATTCCCTGTGCTTCATAGTTGGTCTAGAACGTCTGATAAAGATGCTCACTGTCTAAGAAATTAAACGTCAATTGGCATCAGTTTTTTTAAATAAAAAGTTAAAATTTGGATTTCCAGTCCCAAAGGGGGACAAATATTTTCTTTAGATAGTGGATCTGGACTGAGATGCAAGTCCTTTCCACTCTTCATTTATAGGCTTAAAAGTTGCCTAGGGATCCCATTAATGTTCTAGAACCCAGCGAGGTTCGAAATTACTCCGCGGCTGATCACCGGCTGTAATCCGTACCGTCATAAAATGGTTTTTTGATAAGGAAATGGTTTTGAATGGTTTTATTACAATAAAAGATGCCATCATCCTGAAAGTTTATCTCTTGATACTATATTGTTGAATCTTTCAATTCCATTGTTAATGTTTTATTCTTATTTACGTATATTGTAGCGCTTGTTGAGCATTTGGCTCAGTACTTGTTTACCTTGATATTTCAGCTAGCAGATATGGTTAGATTCAAGAAGACAGCACGTAAGACTTGTGATGCCGATTCGTATATTCGAACTCAGGTAGTTAGTGATTTTGTGTGTGAGGACTCGATATTTGAATCAGGTTGTATTAGTTATAACTGTTGGGCTGTTCCAAACCCTAAACTGTAAGATCTTGGATTCAGATGTATTTACTTCCTTTTGTTAACTAATATAATTACTCGTATATTGTCTTTTATAAATGTTTGGGGCGTGACAAGTTTTGGTATCAGAGCTACGGTTTAGAGTCCCTGGACAGCCCAAATAGGTTATATATGTATACAGGTTTATAGAATATTATACGAGAGTGTAGGTATAGGATATTCGAGTCCTTCGCTACTAATTCTCTTATATATATATATATGGATTGTTTGGCAGCAAAGGGCGCATTCCTCATCATCTTCTGAACCGTCTTACACAATTGCTTTCTTTGTGTATGCTGAGTTGAGGCTTGAGTTCAATAGGCTTCAGGGCAAGTACGATCGAATGTTAGAGCGATTGAAGAACGTGTATCCGGACAACCGAAACTATGAAGGAAAGCCTAAGGAGCAGATTACTGCGAGACTTGAGACTTGGTTCAGTACGTTAACGCTAAGCTTGACGAGAAGCCATCACACCGAGACCGTACCAGCCAGTATAATATCCAAATGATTGCGGACGAGCTCCAGTGCATTGTGAAGACGCTTCGTAAAGAGAAGACTACCTGACCCCGTTCTGATGGAGTGGAGCCTTAGTTCTTTCCATTATCCACTTTTCATGTCGTTGTATTGTTGGACTTTGTAGAAATCCCCGTTGTTTCTTTTAATTAAGCATGTTATCCCTAGATTCAGACTCCATTCAAATCTTGATGTACCTTGACC
The DNA here is from genome assembly GCF_009905375.1 of Apium graveolens. NCBI lineage: Eukaryota > Viridiplantae > Streptophyta > Magnoliopsida > Apiales > Apiaceae > Apium > Apium graveolens. The sequence continues at coordinate 101,957,383 of NC_133654.1, forward strand.
CTAATTTCGATAATTATTCACTATCGTTCTATTTGCTTTCAATTGTTCTTATGCTTTTATATACATCACCCTTATTGTTCAATTTGAAACCCGATTGAATGAAATGACTTGTTGTAACATCCTGGATATCGCGTGTAATTATTTTTATCAATAAATAATTTTTAAATGATTATTATGTGATTTTTGGTGAATTATCTGATGATTAGTGTGGATATGTGGATGCTTATATGTGATAAAGTATAAGTATTTTAATTTTATTATGACCAGAATAAAATATAGATAATTACGGTATTTTTCTGGTAATTTTTGGACTGTTATATGATTTTATATTGATTTATGAATTTATTAATTATTTTCTGAATAATTACAAAATTATTTTATAAAGCCGGGAATCGTCCGACTTCAACCATTTTTACGTTTTTACAACCCAAAACTCTTCCGAAAACACATATCTAACCTAATCTAGTAATTCCGGACATTTTCCGTGTTTTGACTTTTACGATCCGGATTACGGTTTGACCCGTGCGCAGTCCGGCGCAAGATTTTCGATACGATAATCATTTCGGTGAACCAACAAAACTTGTATTTTCGAAAGATGGGATATTATTACGTTATTTTCATATGTAGTGTTTTAAAGAATCCCGGTTTGGATAATTATCCAATACATGTATCGAATCAGATCGTTTTTACAGTTACATAGCGGCTAAGTAAATAATTTAACGATCAGAGACGATCCAAAACGATCCAAAACGAGCCAATATTCCAAAAATATATAGCCCTTTTATTATTTCATTTTATTCGTATAATCACAATCAGTCAGTAAAACCCCGTAAAATACAAAGAAAATGTCGAATTAAAACCGCGTTCTTGAAAATCAAACGCACGAACGAAGGCGTTATCGAACTCCGATTCGGGCGTGCAATATATCAAAACGAAGCTCTCGAAATCTTCTTTTTGAATCACCCATCTGTATTTTCCCAGAAATCAAGTATTTTTCTGATTTAATTATTTTAATTCGAATTATTTGATAATTAAAATATAAATTTTTGTTCTTGATGTTGTTTGTATGATTTGATGCCATAATCATATAGATAATATTTTTCTGATCATTTTGTTATATCATATGTCATATTTTGAGCTTCACATCATGTAGAAAAGTGGTTTTGATTCTCGGAAAATCAAATTAGGGTTCTTGTTCAAGAACAGTTTTAATTGAAATTTGGGCGTTTTAATTTTAAGGGTTATTGATTGAAATGGATTATACAGATGAATAGATCGTTAAAAAATGAGTTGATTGATATATATGAAAGCAACAGACGATGCCTGTTTGCCCTGGAACATAATTCACCGGAAAACCGCCGCTCGCCGGCATTGGAAAGTTCGTCGAACTTTTCCCAATGATTGGCAGGATTTCCGGGAAGTTGGGGGCAAGGAAATTATTCAGGACGCTATTTTCTATCAATCTGCACCTTTCTGGCAATTTCTGGAATTGCGTGTGTTTTTCCCGTGAGCTCGGGGCGGCGTTAATGGCCGCCGCTTCCGCCGGAGCCGGTAGTGGGGAGGAAGACAGTGAAAATCACCGTTTGACCCCTGTAGTTTTGAGAATCTTGCAAATCAGTCCCTACTGTTTTAAAAGTTAACTAAAATAGGAATTCTGTTTTAAATTATTTAGAAAATGATATTCTTATTATTTTAAAAATCAGAAAATTGTTTATTTAATTATTTTAAATTCAGAAACTTATTATAATTATTTATTTATTCAAAAATAAATCAAAATTATTTTATTAATTAATTTTAATTAGTTTTTAATTATATTAATTTAATAATTAATTTTTAATTAATTGATTAATTAATTTAATTAATTATTAATTAATTTTAATTGATTTAATAATTAGATTTAATTATTTAAAATTGATTTAAAAATTCCAAAAAATAGTTTTGAGCTTTAAAATATTATCTTAAATTACTTTCAAGGCTCGATAATTATTATAAAATTATTTTAAAGTCAGATTCGGGTGTTCAAACCCTATTATTTAATTATAAAATGATTCGGAGTCCAATTTTAATTCCGAAAAATATTCGAAAATTCATAATAAATACCTGGAAAATCATTTTGACCCCGAATCTTTTTTGAAAAATTATTTTTTTTGAATACCTTACGTGTTATGTGCTACGTGTTCACTGATTGATGCATTATATGCCTATGTGGTTATGGTTTGACTGTTTTAGTCATAACTTTTAATCCGTAAATCGGATTTGGGTGAAATGAAGGGTAGATAAAAGCTTATGACGTCTATGTGACGATTAGAATAATACGAGTATGAATAATTGATAGATACTTGTGATGCCTGGCAGAATCAGCAAGGCATAGAAAAGGAAATCAGTGATCCATAAATAGAATTAAAGCGTAGAAAGAGAAGGAAAGTGATTGATAAATAGAAGAAAGGCATAGAAAGAGAAGAAAAGTGGTTGATGAATAAAACTGTTAGATGAGTACAAGTAAAAGTGGAAATCGTCGGTGATAAGGCAAGTACTTCTGAACTTCTCTTCAAGATATATTGTAAATATTTTCAAACTGTTTTCATAACATGTCGCTATTATTCAAAATAATTCATGTTTTATATTGCAAGTGCTTTAAACTATTTAACCTTGAACCCTGATTCTTCTTGATCTTGAGCTATAAGCCTTGTTCTTCACAAACTATTGATTGTTGAATTCCCATATACGATCCAAACATATACGATACTACTCCACAAATACATATCTACCACATACTGATTCTGATATTGAGTTTCTTAACATACCAACCCTTATTCCTTGTTTAACAGAAGACCAATTCTTGGAACCCTTGAACCCTTGGTCTTCTAATTTCTGATTCTTTTCTTGATTGAAAGTCAATCTTTTTGACTTCCTTGTTATACCTATATGGTATTGTGAATCACCCTATGCTTGAAGATAAATGTTGTTTATGATTCAGCTTCTTGAGTACATTGGTTATCATTTTGAATTGTTTTAGAATTGGATGGTTTTATAAATGTGGACCAGATTCGTGGTCATAGTAGGCCAATGCGTGCCTTGGATCCAGTATATTCAGCAAAGCTAGGAGCCTTGCTCGAGCTTCGTGCGTGACTGATCAGCAGCCTAACCTTGGTTTTTTAAAATGAAAAGTGAATATCCAATTCTAATCATTGCTTATTCAGAAACTTGATTCTTTTGAATCATTTCAATTGGTGATTGTTTAACCTCAATTGCTGCTATTATTACTTGCTGAGCTAGTAAGCTCACTCTTGTAAAAATTTTATATTTTGAACAGTTGGAAAGGAAATTGTTGGTAACGAGGATTCCCTGTCCAGTGTGCGAGCTAGGATTTCTATTTAATTTGGATCGAGCTAGTAGAAGCTTTATATTATAGATGAGTTATGTAAGATTGTAAGTACAATATTTGGTATGATGTAATAAAAGTTAAGATTATGGCTTGTTTTCATACTTTAACCTGTTGCGATCTGTGGTTGTGTATAGAAGGGTCAATGCATATAATACTTTATATACAGGTTTAATTATTATGGTGTGTTGTGAGCCCCAAACTTCTGACCCGGGTTTGGAGGGCGTCACAGGTTGGTATCAGAGCTACATGTTATAAGTCACTGAAACAAGGCTAGATTATCGGGAACGGATAAAGGGTTAGGATTAGGATTAGGATTAGGAAATAGAAAGATAGAACGTCGAGAGGTTGAGTGCGATCAAATAGTAGGTTTTAATGGGAATCATGATGAAATGCAACATCCTTATCTAGTGACGCGATTTTCAGATGGCGGCGATGGAAGATTCTTTTATTCCCAGATCGTCTGATCATTCAGAGCCTTCATTCGGAAGACTATCATCTGATTCACGCCTTGCTCGTCCACCGGTATTCGCCATGTCACCTCCTGTTGCGACGGTTGCACCTTTTCATATTATTATCTCATCCCCTGATGTGAGGCTATCTATTCGAGAATTTCCCCCATACACTGATTCTAGTTCTACCGGATAATTAGTTGTGTGCACATCTATCTGTCTACTCTACATTATGTTCTATAACATCCGTTTAAAACCCGTCTTATAAAGTAACAGCATCTACGAGGATGGATTCGAGAGTTACTGCATATGGTGAATATACGAGGTATTAAGAAAAGTGAGAAGAAACCTAGAGAGAAGATTCGTGTGTGCCGGAAAATAGCCGCTACCAGGTTATAGGGAGCTACTAATGAGTATGCTACCCATGATTATCTTGTGAAGTGAGCTAGATGGATCTTTAAAGAAATTTGAGAGGTTTGGAAATCGAGAGCTTTCTTGAAATTATATGATGATGATATGATCAAACATGATGCATATAGAAGTAATGTGATATAAATTGACATTGTGTTATAAAATAAATCTAATGATTATTGGATAGATTTGTTATACTTAGTAACCGTAAGAGATGAGGATGGGAATGTTACCAGTATGGGAGACTAGAAGTTAAGTTATGAATAAGATAGTATGCAACAGTAACTGAAGTTTTGTCGACCAATGAAGGTAAAATGGACCCAATGAAGGGTAGAAGATATATGGAAATGAATGGGCTCTTATCTGATTATTTTCCTAATTGGATTCCTTGTGATAGTTGAGGAGGATGACAACCAACTCATATAGTAATGACAACCATGTGAATGATTTTCAAAATTTTAAACCAGTTTTCAAAAGAGATTTTTTTCCCAAAATTTTTTCTAAAATTTCTTGGAACAAAATAAGTTTTAAAAACTTGGTTGTCCAAATACTACTTGAGTTCTTGTTTGATTCAGACTATCCAGACAAATACTTGTTTTTAGAAATTAGTATGGTTCGTTTAGAAGGACAAGTGGAACCGCTATTACGGAGAAACTGTTTATCCAATTGTTGAGACGATTAGAGCACGAGGAGTATGTCGATTCAGGAGAATCTGAGTACGAGCAAAGAAGATTAAGGAAATCTCTAGACCTTTTAAGGGAGAACATTATTAGGAAAAGAGGCGACAAGTTGAACGATTAGCAGTATAAGCAAAATTTGATGTTATGAGTTTAAATCTCTTAAGACTGCAAATAAAGTCGAATTATAAACATGGAAGTGTAGCGCGAAAGATACAAGACTCAGTACATGGGAATTTATTTTAATGATCGATTTAAGAAAGCAATTCAGAGAACTTTCTAAAGTTAATATATGACTTAGAATGGGATCTATGGATCGAGTAAGCGTTGAAGCTGTAAACATATGTAATGTGGATAACGACCAATGATATCATTCTTTCCTATAATTCTTATAAACCTCGAGTAAAGTATAAACTTCTTTTATAATCAACTTTATAAGGTGATTGTTGAATCCCTTTCAAATCATTCCTTCTTCAAAACATTGTTTCCTAATTGGGACAAGCAGTGTTATGGTGTAATGATTTGTCGAAATGACAAAAAGTCTGGTGGGACGCCACCTAATCATGTGCTGTGTGCCATATGGTATGAAAGACTGGCCATCTTGAGTACTAATATGGTTGTCTCATTCCTACTCAAATCATTATTCATTCTTTCTTCTTAAATCCTGATTTGTTGATTCATGAATTTCTCCGATTGTTTCCTTGTAGTCTTATCCCTTACAGAAAGTTTTCAATCAGAATCATATACACAAATTCCTTCTTATGTCTGGTCTACTCTTTAAATGTTTTAAAAAGGAAGCGAAATGAACCTGTGTAGCAGACGGAGTTATGTAACAAGTATGGACAATTGCAAGCCGATGAATGGTGGATATTTACATGCAGAGAAGAATCATTATACAGATAACGGGATAGTTGCGAGAGCATCAAATCAAAGGCGGAAAATCTATATATATGATATGTTTCGAGTCTGAGATTTTGGCATGAATTGGAGTAATTAGCAAACTGTATGAGGTAAATTAACTAGAGAAACACGAAAGTATAGCTGCATGTATCAGATGAGGCAAATGATCGACGGGATAATGAAGGCGAATGAAGAAATTCTTAACAATAACCAGATAATCAAGTAATATGTTGTGAAGATGAAGCATACCTTAATCATATGGGAGATATTTATCATAAAGATTCAAGATCGAAGAAATGCTAGATACGGATAAACTTTAAGTGTGTTCATCAAGGGATGGTTGGGCTTTCCCACTCAAGAAAATGAGTTGTGGTAAAATTTACGCTTGTAGCAGGGTCGGCAAAGAAGGTTCAATATGGAAAGACATAAGGGGAGATGAAGGTATGGTGGTTTGACTGCAACAATTTTTAAGATGTGAAGCTTTAAAACCAAATGAACTCATTCGCAAGATTTTAAAAGTGTTGGTTGAGACCAGGTGTTGGTCATCAAAGGTTGAATAAGTTAATTAATAAGGACAAGTGTATACTGCCATAGTGGACTAATTGTTAAGTAGAGAGCTTGAATTGAAACATGAACTAGAAGAATTTTAGAATAATTTATAATTGTACTCAGTAGTGATATTCTGTTATAATCAGAGAATATGAGAAAAAGGTATGGTATAATAAGAATTGTTCTCTATAATCTTAAGTTGAATTAGAGACATGGGTTGTACTGATTAATATTACATGAGGTAGTGAAATGGTGAGTTTAGAAAATGAAAGTGGACTGGTATATTTGAGGGTTGATTGTTGGTTGTTTGATTGATTGTTGGTGTCGGCTTGAGTCCGATTGGTAGTCAATAATATAAAGGAGATGCTGCCCAAATTTTCAGAGATTACCTTGCTTTTAAAGATAGAATGTAAACTTTAGTATGTTATTGATATTCCTATGACACTCCAAATAATTGTAATCTGGGTTCTCGAGGGAGGTTGTTATATCCAATCCGACTATATGTAATTGGTTTTTGATTTCATTTAGCTAGTCATCACTTGGTACAATTGATCAATTAAGTAAATTAATTGGTTCATTTTATCAATTAATGGTCAGTTAGATGGAAATCGATTCCAATTAGATTAAGTCAAATTTTGATGTGACTTTCAAATTCAAAATCAAAATAATGAGGAATTGGGGAGAAGTAAGGACGCTGGCAGAATTCAAAAATTGTCGCAAATGTGTGAGTTTTTGCGTAGGTGAATACGCCCGTCATAATGAACAAGAGAAATAAAAAGTCATTTGTATGGACAAGTGAGGAGCATGTTTCAGGAGCTAAAGATTTAAGATGAAGCAACGAGAAGAATGGAAAAAGGGAGGCGGACTAAAGAGGAGATTAATAATCACACCAATATGGATTTTATTAGACAGTCAAGGAGATTTTATCATCTGCAAAATTTTTTTATCAAAGGACATCTTGTTTCTGATAATCATACAATAATGGTTTATCAAGTATTTCTGTTTTGGATAAAGTGTGAGATACAGTTTTAATTCAGTTTCGATTGATGTTGATACTTAGGTTGTTGTTAAATATCGAAAGTGGTGTTAATGCAGATGATTGATGTTTACTTCAAAATGGAATGTTGTGAGCATCAAAGTTCGTATTAATATCTAATTTGATATGACAACAAAATGAGTATGAATGTCAAGAGTTCGGTTTTGAATAAGCTATGAGAATGAAGAACGGAGATGGGAAAGGAAGTGGAATCAAAAGGTTGAGAAAGAAACTATATAAGATGCCAGGATATAGGTAAGATATGGGTAATATGAACGACATCGAAGATGGCTAGAGTTGAGCAAGGACTATGACTGCACGATTAACTATCACCCATGAAAAGCAAATGTAGTAATAGATCCATTAAGTAGAATGGAAGGACTGACATGTTGACAGTATCAGAAGAATTATACAAGGAATTTCATAAGTGGAATTGGAATCCAGAGCTTGCAAACCTAACAATACAAATATGTAGAGCATGAGTTTTCAGCCAAAATTGCTAGAGAAGGTAAAGAAACGTCAAAGGGAAATAATATATCAAGATATTATCATTAGAGAAAATATATATATATATATATATATATATATATATATATACTCAAAGAGATTATCAAGGCATTCCCAGATTTTATTTCAGAATATGGGATTCCACCAGTGACAGAATTGAAGAATGGAATTTGACAAGAAACTCACAACCCAAAGATATTCAATCCATCCATGGAGTACCAATATGTATAGAAATTTAGAAAAAATTATTGGTGGCCAGATATAAAGAAAGAAATGGTGGGATATATTAGCAAATGTTACACGTATCAAGGAGTTAAGGCGGGACATCAAAGACTAGATGGATATATTTCTCCAAGGAATGTCATGGTGATGCCACCTGAGAACCAAAGGTGAGGAAAGCGTTAATTATATTATTATTGATAGGTTATTTAAACCTGATCATTCTAATTTAGGAATAAATGGTTTATCCCATAAGTGGGTTAGTTGCTGCTTAAAGAAATGGTGGTACATTATCAGATCAAGAAACTAATTGTAGATAATCAATAATTGTGTGATTTGAAATTTGACAGAAGTATTCAGAATACAATAAATTATATCAAACTGGAATGGTATGTACTACTTCTAGATGAACGCATATTAAGTAAAGCGGAACTAAAAAGATAGGAATTTGGTTGAACAACGATAACTCAAGAGATTCAAGCTAGGTATGATACGAGACATAGATGTCAAAGAAGACTCTCTGATAGTATGGCGTAAAGAAAGAATAAACGTTCTATGTGATGAGACGTCAAGGAACGCATTGCAGTCAGTCTCGTATGAGAACTCCTTAGAACCAAAATAAATGATAATATAGGTTAAAAGCATGTCGTGATGCCTCCAGGTTAGTGTACTTTCTTTAAAATGGTAAGAGATCTTCACTCGATAAACCTCATCGATTGTGCTTCAAGGAAAATAAAATATAGTGATAAGTCTGTGCGTCAGTCGTATTCAGTAGAGATTTTCTCGTTAATTCTTAACTCTAGAGCAATCTCGAGAACGTTAGAAATTGAATATGCCATAATTTCAGTATATCATCCGCAGATGGACGAGAAGATTAAAAGAACGATTAAAGTGCCTCGAATGCGATTCGAAGTGATTATGAACTAAGTTAATTGAATAGAGAAACATGAGGGAATGGGGTTCAATAACCAGTAGCTATTGCCAATGTTCGTGAGCACGAATTACTAGAATTGCAAAGAAAAGATAATTAGTAAGAATTACGCTGGTCCTTTTGAGACGGTAAAATAGTCAGGATAAGTGCAAGTAAGTTGGCTTCACCGCCACATGTTTAGCAGATTCATAGGGTATTTATATGTGTATACTTGAAGGAATCACTATCTGATCCTTAGAGTTATTATGAGGAGAGAATCCTTTTAAGTGGGGAGGATGTAACATTCGGGATATCGCGTGTAATTATTTTTATCAATAAATAATTTTTAAATGATTATTATGTGATTTTTGTTGAATTATCTGATGATTGGTGTGGATATGTGGATGCTTATATGTGATAAAGCATAAGTATGTTAATTTTATTATGACCAGAATAAAATATAGATAATTACGATATTTTTATGGTAATTTTTGGACAGTTATATGATTTTATATTGATTTATGAATTTATTAATTATTTTCTGAATAATTACAAAATTATTTTATAAAGCCGGGAATCGTCCGACTTCAACCGTTTTTACGTTTTTACAACCCGAAACTCTTCCGAAAACTCCTTCCTAACCTAATCTGGTAATTCCGGACATTTCCGTGTTTTGACTTTTTCGATCCGGATTACGGTTTGACCCGTGCGTGGCCCGGCGCAAGATTTTCGATACGATAATCATTTCGGTGAACCAACAAAACCGGTATTTTCGAAAGACGGGATATTATTACGTTATTTTCATATATAGTGTTTTATAAGAATCCCGGTTTGGATAATTATCCAATACGGGTATCGAATCGGATCATTTTTACAGTTACTTAGTGGCTAAGTAACTAATTTAACGATCCAAGACGATCCAAAATGATCCAAACGGAGCCAATATTCCAAAAATATATATAGCCCTTTTATTATTTTATTTTATTCGTATAATCACAATCAGTCAGTAAAATCCCGTAAAATACAGAGAAAATGTCGAATTAAAACCGCGTTCTTGAAAATCAAATGCACGAACGAAGGCTTTATCGAACTCCGATTCGGGCGTGCAATATATCAAAACGAAGCTCTCGAAATCTTCTTTTTGAATCAACCATCTGTTTTTGCCCAGAAATCAAGTATTTTTCTAATTTAATTATTTTAATTCGAATTATTTGATAATTAAAATATGAATTTTTGTTCTTGATGTTGTTTATATGATTTGATGCCATAATCATGTAGATAATATTTTTCTGATCATTTTGGTATATAATATGTCAGATTTTGAGCTTCACATCATGTAAAAAAGTGGCTTTGATTCTCAGAAAATGAAATTAGGGTTCTTGTTCAAGAACAGTTTTAACTGAAATTTGGGCGTTTTAGTTTTAAGGGTTATTGATTGAAATGGATTATACAGATGAATAGATCGTTAAAAAATGAGTTGATTGATATATATGAAAGCAACAGATGATGCCCGTTTGCCCTGGAACATAATTCACCGGAAAACCACCGCTCGCCGGTGTTGGAAAGTTCGTCAAACTTTTCCCGACGATTGGCAGGATTTCCGGGAAGTTGGGGGCAAGGAAATTATTCAGGACGCTATTTTCTATCAATCTGCACCTTTCTGGCAATTTCTGGAATTGCGTGTGTTTTTCCCGTGAGCTCAGGGCGGCGTTAATGGCCGCCGCTGCCGCCGGAGCGGTTAGTGGGGAGGAAGACAGTGAAAATCACCGTTTGACCCCTGTAGTTTTGAGAATCTTGCAAATCAGTCCCTACTGTTTTAAAAGTTAACTAAAGTAGGAATTCTGTTTTAAATTATTTTGAAAATGATATTCTTATTATTTTAAAAATCAGAAAATTATTTATTTAATTATTTTAAATTCAGAAACTTATTATAATTATTTATTTATTCAAAAATAAATCGAAATTATTTTATTAATTAATTTTAATTAGTTTTTAATTATTTAAAATTGATTTAAAAATTCCAAAAAATAGTTTTGAGCTTTAAAATATTATTTTCAAATTATTTGCAAGGCTCGATAATTATTATAAAATTATTTTAAAGTCAGATTCGGGTGTTCAAACCCTATTATTTAATTATAAAATGATTCGGAGTCCAATTTTAATTCCGAAAAATGTTCAAAAATTCATAATAAATACCTGGAAAATCATTTTGACCCCGAATCTTCTTTGAAAAATTATTGTGATCGAATACCTTACGTGTTATATGCTATGTATTCACTAATTGATGCGTTATATGTCTATGTGGTTATGGTTTGACTGTTTTAGTCATAACTTTTAATCCGTAAATCGGATTTGGGTGAAACGAAGGGTAGATAAAACTTACGACGTCTATGTGACGATTAGAATAATTTGAGTATGAATAATTGACAGATACTTGTGATGCTTGGAAGAGTCAGCAAGGCATTAAAAAGGAAATCAGTGATCCATAAATAGAATCAAAGCGTAGAAAGAGAAGGAAAGTGATTGATAAATAGAAGTAATGCATAGAAAGAGAAGAAAAGTGGTTGTTGAATAAAACTATTAGATGAGTACAAGTGGAAATCGTCGGTGATAAGGCAAGTACTTCTGAACTTCTCTTCAAGATATATTGTAAATATTTTCAAACTGTTTTCATAACATGTCACTATTATTCAAAATAATTCATGTTTTATATTGCAATTGTTTTAAATTATTTAACTTTGAACCCTGATTCTTCTTGATCTTGAGCCATAAGCCTTGTTCTTCACAAACCATTGGTTGTTGAATTCCCAGATACGATCCAAACACATACGATACTACTCCATAAATACATATCTACCACACACTGATTCTGATATTGAGTTTCTTAACATACCAACCCTTATTCCTTGTTTAACAAAAGACCAATTCTTGGAACCCTTGAACACTTGGTCTTTTACTTTCTGATTCTTTTCTTGATTGAAAGCCAATCTTTTTGACTTCCTTGTTATACCTATATGGCATTGTGAATCACCTTATGCTTCAAGATTAATGTTGTTTATGATTCAGCTTCTTGAGTATATTGGTTATCGTTTTGAATTATTTTAGAATTGGATGGTTTTATAAATGTGGACCAGATTCGTGGTCAGACCAGATTCGTGGTCATAGTAGGCCAATGTGTGCCTTTGATCCAGTATATAGAGCAAAGCTGGGAGCCTTGCTCGAGGTTAGTGCGTGACTGATCAGCAGCCTAACCTTGGTTTTTAAAAATAAAAAGGGAATATCCAATTCTAATCATTGCTTATTCAGAAACTTGATTCTTCTGAATCATTTCAGTTGGTGATTGTTTAACCTCAATTTCTGCTATTATTACTTGCTGAGCTAGTAAGCTCACTCTTGTAAAATTTTTATATTTTCAAAAGTTGGAAAGGAAATTGTTGGTAACGAGGATTCCATGTCCAGTGTGCGAGCTAGGATTTCTGTTTAAGTTGGATCGAGCTAGCAGGAGCTTTATATTATAGATGAGTTGTGTAAGATTGTAAGTACGATACCTTAGCCATTGTAAGTTGAATTAATTGGGATTTGGTATGATATAATAAAAGTTAAGATTATGGTTTGTTTTCATACTTTAACCTGTTGCGATCCATGGTTGTGTACAGAAGGGTCAATGCATATAATACTTTATATCCAGGTTTAATTATTGTGGTGTGTTGTGAGCCCCAAACTTCTGACCCGGGTTTGGAGGGCGTCACACTTGTGACACCATAACCATGAATTTTTCTGTATTGTTCATACCTGTTTTGATATAACTTTTATTTCAGGATCATGCCACCTAAAAAGAAGAACCCGACAACAACTTCTACCTTGGATGCTAATATTCTTCGACTTCTGGAAACCTTACAACAGTAAAAAAATGCTATAGCTCATCAACAACTAACTCTTCAACAACAATTCGAAAACCAAGATAACCGTGAACCACACCAACCACCTGATCCACCAGTACCACCTCGACAAATTGTTACTTTGAAAGCTTTACAGAATGTGAATCCACCTGCATTTCATGATACCACTGATCCGGTAATAGCTAATACATGAATTAGGGAAATGGAAAGAGCTTTTGAATTGGTGCAGTTAGGGAAGATCAGAAGATGCCATATGCTACTTATTTTCTGAAAGGGGGAGTCATCTATTGGTGGGATTCAGTGAAAGCTATGGAGACAAATCAGCCGGTTTCTTGGGAAAGGTATAAAAGGTTATTCCAGGAAAAGTATTACCCTAAGTATATGCAAAATCAGATGGAGCTTAAATTTCTTGAATTGAAGCAAGGAAGTATGTCTGTATTGGAGTACCAGAAGAAGTTTACGGAGCTGTCAAGGTTTGTGATGAAGTATACCAACACTGAGGAAGAGAAAGCAAAGAGATTCCAACAAGGATTAGAGCCTTGGATCAGAGACAGTGTGGCTATGTTTGAGCTTGATAATTATGCTGGAATAGTACAGAAAGCTGCTAGGATTGAGAGTAATGTGATTCAGTCAAGGAAAGAAAAGGATAACAGGAAGAGAAAGGTTCCATTTTATGGAGAGAAGTCTGAAGCCGGAAGCTCACAAGACATGAGTTTAAAAAGGATTGGATTTCACAAAGGAGGAAATTTTCAGAAGAAGGAAAATTTGAATAAGAGACAAGATACTAAGGGGGACAACAAGTCAAGCTAAGGACAAGTTGGAGAAAATAGATTTCAGAGACCAGAGTGCAAGCATTGTGGAAAGAGACATCCAGGAGTGTGTAATAAGTTGAACATGACATGCTATAGATGCAATCAGAAGGGACACTTGGCTAACGAGTGTAAGATACCGAAGCAGGGAGTTACATGCTATAAGTGTGGAAAGACTGGACATATAGCTAGGGAATGCAAGTCAACCGGACCAGTCAAAGCTTTAATGAACGTGTCAAGTACTGTTAGGAATATATGTGCATTAGTTTGATGATATGTTTAACAAAATACTTAAGTAGAAATTTAGTGTCTGTAGCCTCAACGGATAAGACCACTTTGGCTATCCGTTGATGGTGTAGCTTTACTTAGAAATAAGTCTAGTGTTGTAGCATATTTCAGTCTCTGTATTTAAAATGTAATTCTTGGAAGTTGAGAGAAACTATGAGTCATGTTGACTACTAGATGATATGCAGATAGGAAGGCCAATTGTAAATACTTCATGCCTTGTAATTTTGTATAAGTGAAGTGGTATCAACGGATGACTTAAAGACCTTCAACGGATGAGAAGCTAAGCTTCAACGGATGTCTCTAAAGCTTCAACGGATAAAGTCATCAACGGATAACATCCTTCAACGGATGAGTGCATCAACGGATGAAAGCTTCAACGGATAACATCCTTCAACGGATGAGTGCATCAACGGATGAAAGCTTCAACAGATGTTCTGATGATTAGCCGTTGATAAGGGGTAGTTGTACCTACAAACAGAGGCACATGGGTTGATAGAGACAACTGAGATGTGGTAGCCGAATTTCAGGAACAACAGAAAAAGCAGCTGTTCTTCTCTAGTACAAAGATGCAATAGTCAACAAAGTACTGGAGTGAACAGGAAAAGAAGCAAGTGAAGATCTTATTTTATTACTGTATTTTATATTGTTCTTCACTTGTACACTTGGTAATATATAAACCAAGTAGAAGCTAGTAATTAGATGAGAGATTTTCCAGAGCTGTTTAGAAAAATATTGAGAGAAAATTCATCTAGTTTGTACTAGGATGCAGCTGTGATCAACATTGTTTAATCACAGATTTTCTAAAATACCATCTCTGGTGGAACAACAAATCCACCAGAAAAATTTTTAAGGTCTGTTGTGTTCTTTACATTTGTGCTTGAATATATATCTGTCTGTATTAGCTTAAAGCAATTCACACACTTGTTCTTCTTGAACACACAACTTTCATAAACTGCTCAAAACTTGAAAAAGTTTTGAGATTTACATTCAACCCCCCTTCTGTAAATCTCATTGTTAGTCCACTAGGAATAACAATTGGTATCAGAGCAGGCTCTTGACATACAAAGAGTTTAAAGATCTTGGAATCTAACAAAGATGAGTAAGAAGGATATTGGAGTAAAGATCCCAGTTCTTGACAAAGACAGTTATCACCATTGGAAGGTGAAAATGCACCTTCATCTACTCTCCCAAGATGAAGGTTATGTAAACTGCATTGAGAATGGTCCTCACATTCCCCACAAAGTAGCAACAGTTGCTACAGCCACAGTTGCTGTTGGTCAATCCATTCCAAAACCTAGAGCAGAATGGACAATGGAAGACACAGAAGAAGTCCACAAGGATAAGAAGGCTATGAACATTTTGTTTAATGGTCTTAACATGGATATGTTTGATAATGTGATAAATTGCACAACTACCAAAGAGGTTTGGGACACAGTTCAACTACTGTGTGAAGGTACAGAACAAGTGAAAGAAAACAAAATGCAGCTTCTCATTCAACAGTATGAATACTTTCATTTTGAAGAAAATGAATCTTTAAATGAAACATTCAATAGGTTCCAAAAGCTGTTGAATGGACTGAAGCTGTATGGAAGAGTGTACCAGGTGAAGGATTCAAATCTTAAATTTTTAAGATCCTTGCCAAAGGAATGGAAACCCATGACTGTCTCCTTAAGAAACTCTCAAGATTATAAGGACTTCACTCTTGAAAGATTGTATGGAATCTTGAAGACTTATGAACTAGAGCTGGAACAGGATGAGGTATTGGAGAAGGGGAGAAAGAAAGGAAGTTCAGTTGCATTGGTAGCTGAAGATGAGAGGAAATGCAGACAAGAAACTGCGAGATCTACATCAAACTCCAAAGATGGTATAAGAAATCAGGAATCAAGCAAGGGGAAAGAGCAAGTTGCTGAAAATGAAGACAACTCCAGCCAAGATGACTCAGATGGTATTGATGAGCATCTTGCATTTCTGTCCAGAAGATTTGCAAAGATGAAATTCAAGAAAAACACTAGAGCCACTAAACCTCACAAAAACACTGTGGACAAATCCAAGTTCAAGTGTTTCAATTGTGGTATAAGTGGACACTTTGCAGGTGAGTGCAGAAAGCCAACTTCTGAAAAGAAGAAATTTGAACAAGTAGATTACAAAAAGAAATATTTTGATCTACTCAAGCAAAAGGAGAGGGCTTTCATTACTCAAGAAAGGGACTGGGCAGCTAATGGAGATGAAGAGGATAAAGATGTGGAGTATGTCAACCTTGCTCTCATGGCTGATTCTGAAGAAAATGAAGTTAGTTCATCAAGCAATCAGGTAATCACTACTGACTTAACACAGCTTACTAAAGAAGAGTGCAATGATGCTTTTAATGACATGTCTACCGAATTGTATCATTTGCGTGTGTCTCTTAAATCTCTTGCTAAAGAAAATAGTAGGATTAGAGAGAACAATCTGTTTTTAAGTAATAGAAATGCTTTGTTAGAAGATAAGATGATTGACCTAGAGAAAACAAAGTTGCATTGTATATCTGTTGAAAATGAACTAGCTGAATCTGTTAAGAAAGTAGAAATACTTTCCAATCAATTAGAGAAAGAGCAAGAGGTGATTAAAGCCTGGAAGACATCTAGGGATGTAAGTGCTCAAATTGCTAAGGTCCAAGGAATTGAATCATTTTGTGAAACTGCCTGGGATAAAAATAAAAAGAAACTGGAATTAATTGATGGGCTGTCAACGGATGTGGAATCAACGGATGATGAAAGTTATCCGTTGAAGGAAGAAAAGGAGCATCCGTTGAAGGTTCCTCAATCAAAACAGGCAGATGTTTCTAAAAGA
Source organism: Apium graveolens (assembly GCF_009905375.1). Classification (NCBI taxonomy): domain Eukaryota; kingdom Viridiplantae; phylum Streptophyta; class Magnoliopsida; order Apiales; family Apiaceae; genus Apium; species Apium graveolens. The sequence continues at coordinate 101,974,251 of NC_133654.1, forward strand.
GAGAATCTAAAGAAACTCAACAAAAAGTTTGGTTCAACTTCAAAGAACTTTGTCAAAGAAGAAGCAAGCACATCCAAAGATGTCAGTAAGGTGAATGTAGGGCACATGACCTTAGAACAGTTAAATAATAGGCTCAAGATGGTTGAGGATAAAAAGGAATCTAAAAGAAAATCCAACAGAAATGGGAAGGTAGGAGTTAATAAACACAACAATTACACACCTGATAGGTATGCTCCTAGAAAAAGCTGTGTGCATTGTAGTAGTGTTAATCATCTATCTGCTAGTTGTAAATCCATTAAGAAGACTCCCATAAATGTACCCTCTTCTATGCCTAATATGTCTGCATCACCTCTGCATGCTATGCCTGTTATGTCTCAACAAAATCCTTATGCACATTTTGTAAACATGCCATATTTTAACAATCCTTATCTTGCTGCATTTAGTATGCCTCAAATGCCATACAATATGCCCATATGGAATAACATGTTTGCACAATCAATGCCTAATAATTTTACAAATGTGCTAAATGATTCTGTGACTAACCCTACACCTCAACCAACTACATCTAAGACCAAGGTTGACTCAAACTTACCTAAGTCTAAAGATGCAGGAGGAATGAAGTCTAGGAGAAAGGCTAACAAGAATGGACCCAAGGAAACTTGGGTACCAAAATCAAATTGATTGATTTTATGGTGTGCAGGGAAATGGAAGAAATCTATGGTACTTGGACAGTGGTTGTTCAAGACACATGACAGGAGATTTCTCCCTGCTCACAGAGTTCAAGGTGAGAGCTGGCCCTAGCATAACCTTTGGAGATGACAGCAAAGGGTTTACTATGGGATATGGCTTGATTTCAACAAGGAATGTCATCATTAATGAAGTTGCATTAGTTGATGGTCTCAAGCACAATTTACTGAGCATCAGTCAACTATGTGATAGAGGGAATACAGTTTCCTTTAATTCTGAAGCCTATGTTGTCACTAGTAAGAAAGACAACAAAGTGGTTCTAACTGGAGTTAGAAAAGGAAATGTGTACATAGCTGACTTCAACTCTACAGATGCAGAATCCATTACTTGTCTCTTCAGCAAAGCAAGCACAGTTGAAAGTTGGCTATGGCACAAGAAGCTATCTCACTTGAATTTCAAGACAATGAATGATCTAGTCAAAAAGGACTTAGTTAGAGGAATCCCTCTAGTTGAATTCTCAAGGGATGGTTTGTGTGATGCTTGTCAGAAAGGCAAACAAAGGAAAGCATCATTCAAAAAGAAGCTTGAAACAACAATTGATGAACCATTACAGCTGCTACATATGGATTTGTTTGGACCAGTCAATGTATTGTCTATTGCAAGAAAAAGATATTGCTTAGTGATTGTAGATGATTTCTCAAAGTTCTCATGGGTCTATTTTCTTGGATCAAAGGATGAAGCAAGTGAAATCATTATCAATCACATCAGGCAAGTCAACAATCATCCTGACTTGAAGGTTAGAAATATCAGGAGTGACAATGGAACTGAATTCAAGAATTTGACATTAAGGCTGTTCTGTGAAGAAAATGGAATCATGCATGAGTTCTCAGCTCCAAGAACACCTCAGCAAAATGGGGTTGTTGAAAGAAAGAACAGATCTTTAATTGAAGCTGCCAGAACAATGCTTGAAGAATCAAAGTTACCAACATATTTCTGGGCTGAAGCTGTTAATTGTGCCTGCTTCACTCAGAATATTTCTTTGATCAATCAAGCTAAAGGCATGACTCCTTATCAGTTGTTCAAGAGAAGAAAACCAACTCTAAACTTTCTTCATGTCTTTGGATGTAAATGCTTTATACTGAGGAATCAATCTGACCATAAAGGGAAGTTTGATGCAAAGGCTGATGAAGGGATATTTGTTGGTTACTCAGCTGGAAAATCTTATAGGGTCTACAATCTAAGAACCAACATTGTTATGGAATCTGTGCATGTTGTGTTTGATGATAAAAAGATTGATGGACTAACAGATGAGGGACATAATGAGAGACTCAAATTTGACAACATTGAGATATATTGTGATGATAGTGAAGAGGAGACTGATGGAGATGACACTTCAAAAGGGATTCAAAACATGCCCTTGGATAATGCACAAAATACTGCATCCGTTGATAGAGGCAATGCAGTATCCGTTGAAAGACATAGTGCATCATCCGTTGAAGTACAAAATGAAGCATCCGTTGATCATAGTTCATCAACGGATAATCGATTTACATCATCAGTTGATAGAACTCCAAGTTCCCTGCAAAGGACCAACAACTCAGGGGGAGTTTCAACTAGTCAACACTCTGTCTCACATCATGACAATACTGAGGCCACCTCATCTAGAGCACATCTTCCACCACAAAGGAAATGGACCAAGAATCATCCCTTTGAACTGATCATTGGTGATGCATCATCTAAAGTGCAAACAAGAAAAGCCACTCAAGATGAATGTCTGTATAGTAGTTTTCTGTCTCAGGAGGAACCTAAGAAAGTGGAAGAAGCTCTATTGGATCCAGATTGGATATTAGCTATGCAGGAAGAGCTGAACCAATTTGAGAGAAACCAAGTATGGAAGCTGGTACCCAAACCAAAGAACAAGAGTCCTATTGACACAAAGTGGGTATTCAGAAACAAGATGGATGAAAATGGCATTATCATAAGGAATAAAGCCAGACTGGTTGCTAAAGGCTATTCTCAGCAAGAGGGAATAGATTTTGATGAAACATATGCTCCTGTTGCAAGACTTGAAGCCATCAGAATATTTCTAGCCCATGCAGCCCATGCCAATTTCAAAGTCTATCAAATGGATGTCAAGAGTGCATTTCTAAATGGGAAATTAGAGGAAGAAGTCTATGTAAGTCAACCTCCAGGATTTGAAGATCCAAATTTTCCAGACTATGTGTATTATCTGTTGAAAGCACTCTATGGACTGAAGCAAGCACCTAGAGCCTGGTATGAAACCTTATCAAAATTTCTTTTGGAGAATCACTTCACTAGAGGTACTGTTGATAAAACTCTCTTCTTTAGGGATGTTAATGGCTCTAGTATACTTGTTCAAATTTATGTAGATGACATAATATTTGGCTCTATAGATGATAAACTTTGCAAAAAGTTTGCTAAGCTAATGCAAAGTAATTATGAAATGAGCCTAATGGGAGAACTAACCTATTTTCTTGGTTTATAAGTTAAACAAGTTAGTGATGGAATTTTCATTAGTCAAACTAAATATATTTATGATCTTTTAAAGAAGTTTGACTTGATGGAATGTTCATCTGCAAAAACTCCCATGGCCACTGCCACCAAACTTGAATTAAATAAGACTGAAAGGTCTGTGGATATTACAAGTTATAGAGGCATGGTTGGTTCACTTTTATATTTAACTGCTAGCAGACCAGATATAATGTTTGCTACATGTCTATGTGCTAGATTCCAAGCTGATCCTAGGGAGTCTCACTTAATTGCTATCAAAAGGATTTTCAGATATCTCAAGGGTACACCAAATTTAGGTATTTGGTATCCTAGAGAATCTGGCTTTGATCTAATTGGTTATTCAGATGCAGACTATGCAGGTTGCAAAATAGATAGGAAAAGTACAACAGGCTCCTGCCAATTCCTGGGAAACAAGCTTGTATCATGGTTTAGCAAAAAGCAAAATTCAGTCTCTACTTCTACAGCTGAGGCTGAATACATTGCTGCTGGAAGTTGCTGTTCTCAAGTGTTATGGATGAGGAACCAACTCCTTGACTATGGACTTCATGTTGATAGAATTCCTATCTTTTGTGACAACACAAGTGCCATAGCCATAACAGAGAATCCTGTGCAGCACTCAAGGACCAAGCACATTGATATCAAGTACCACTTCATTAGGGAGCATGTCATGAATGGTACAGTGGAACTACATTTTGTTCCAAGTGAACAACAAATTGCTGACATATTTACCAAGCCACTTGATGAATCAACATTCACAAGATTGGTAAGTGAGCTAGGTATGCTTAATTACTCTTAAAATTCATGTCTTTATTGCAATTTGAATTGAAGCCTGAAATATATTAATTGCTAAGAACAAATTTGACTTTTAACATAGTTTATTCCATCAACGGATGTTCCCTATCCGTTGAAAGTCAAAATTGCTCTATCAACGGATAATCATTATCCGTTGAAAGACAAATACATTTCTGGAATTTTTATCCGTCAACGGATAAAACTGAAGTACCTTTCAACGGATGACAATTTGCCTTATCCGTTGAAATGTCACATCAATCGATTCAGGTGTTTAACAGCCGTTGATTCTATTCTCTTAACCGTTGATACTCATACATACATCTGTATGTATTGGTTTTAAAGGTAGTTTTTAGAATACTTACAGTTTATTCTTAAAACGGCTGAAATTCACTAACGCATATTTATTGATAAATCTTTATTTTATATTTTTGTTTATTAATTTGAGAAAGCATATAAGTCCTTCTGATTGTTCATTTTTACTTTACGCTTTCTTAAAATTTCAAGCATTTACCATTTTCTCTCTGCAAAAACTTCAAGTTATTCTCTGCAATTTCTACTCACAACAATGGCACCAGTCGTGAAGATTATGTCTCAATCTGGGTTCATCTATGAAAAGAACAATTTCATAGCTTTGGTAGAAAAGAATGAAGCCCACTCAGACTATCATAAAATGATGGACTTCATCAAAAACTGTAAACTTAGCTATGCAATGCTGGAAGCCCCAACAATTTTCTGTGAAGTAGTTGAGGAGATTTGGACAACTGCTGAGTTCAACTCCATGGATATGACTATCTCCTTCACTCTCAAAGGTAAAACTCACTGTATTAACTGTGATGATTTACAAGCATGTTTTAAATTGCCTGAGAACAATGCCATGACACCACACACTGATAGTGATGTATCCAGCATGTTAGATTCCATAGGTTATTCTCTTAACTCTGCTAATTTAGGGAGTATTAGAAGAAAAGGCCTTAGGAAAGAATGGAGTTTCCTTGGGGATGCCTTTATAAAGGTTTTCTCTGGGAAAATTAGTAATTTTGATGCCATAACTTCATCTCTGGTTAATATGCTCTATATGCTTGTTTCTGATAGGTATTTTAACTTTAGCAACTATGTGATGCTAGAATTAGGTACTAGATTAGGTAACAAAGCTAATAGACCTAATAACATCTATTATGCTAGATTCTTTATGTTATTGGCTAACCATGTTGCTGAAGGTTTAGTCATAATCAATGAGAATAATAAACTCAAGTGCTGGGCACAAGAGAAAAGAGTTCTTGCAGACTTGATGAGAATGGATCTTAACAGCAGTGTGTCATTGGTATATTTACCAATCATGAATGCACCTCAGGTAGGTGAGGTAATTGCTTCTACAACTCCTACTTCTTCCAACCCCTCTATTTCTTTATCTTCTAGTGTGGCCATGAAATCTGTGATGCCCCAACAGATTTCTACCAAGGTCACCAAAACTAAACTTTCAAAATCAAAGACAAAGAAATCCACCTCTGTTGTTTCTCAAAAGACAACAGTTGTAACACCAACTATTAACCCTGAGGTGAGTGAACAGGGTATGAGTGGTGAGGGGAGGGGTGAACATCAAAGAAACCCCCAGGATAAGGAAGGAAAGTTGAGTGCTTCCCAAGCTAGCCAAGCCACAGTTTCTCAAAAAGCTGTGGTGGTTGAAAAGGTATCTAGCACATCCCTAGTAGCATCCTCCCAAAAGGATGTTACTATTGAAAATAGTTCCAAACCAGGAACACAGAACAAGCGAGGGAGGGACACTAAAGCCAAACACTCACCAACAAAAGCCTTTATTAGAAGAAAGAAGGCTAGAACCCAATCTTCTACACAGGGTGCACACACTGCACAGATACATCCATCTGTATCTATGCCTTCTCAAACTCAGTTTGATGTGACTCCAATAAATGTGGAGTCACAGCCCCATTCTCTCACAATAATCACACATCAATCACCAAACACTTCATCACCATCTCTGGATGTGGATATGTTATTCCCATCAATTCCTGATTCTCCCTCTTTACAACTCAGGGAGAAGCCCCACTCAAATACAGGTGATCATCATCTCTTGGATGATTTGTTGGATCACCCGCAAATTCTTTCAGATATAATTGAAGGATCTGTGTCACCACATCTCAAATCAATCTACACAGATTCAACAGTTATATCACTTTCAATTTCAACTTCTTTTCCTTCTTCAACGGATATCACTCATCCGTTGACAAGTGGTTGTTCTTCAACGGATAAGCTTAACAGCAGTTATCCGTTGATAACATCAGTTTCACCTTCAACGGATATTCCACATCCGTTGACAGTCTCTACACAAATAACTGAATTAATCCCAAGTGTAGAAGACATGAATACTGTGCAATCACTCTTAGGATTGAGGGAAGGGAGTGACAATTTGAGTGAGAGGCTGGGTTGCTCCCAGGCAAAAGGAGAGATTGAGAGCTCAAAAATGCATGCTATTTCTTCCAGCATGGCAAAAGTAAGTGAGTGGAGTACCACCTTAGTAGGTGAAGGTGAGGGAGTGAGTTGTGTGAGCCAGGGGGAGCCCCTGATGCAAGAACATAGAGAAAAAGAGAGAAAAGCAGGTACAGTAAATACAAGGGTGGAACCAGCCATTGCTAATGAGTCAATGATTGTGGATGATGCTGAAAAGGAAAGACAATTTCAGCAACATTACAAAGCTGTAATTGATAACATTTCCTTGGATGCTGACACTTTTACTCATCCTGTGACAGCCTATCAACTGTTGGCTGCTCAGGGCAATGAGAAAGCAGAAAGGTCACTACATCTAGTGCACACAACAGAATCTCTTCAAAGGGATAAAGCTGCCATTAACAAAATGCCTTCTACAGCTGGTGAGCCATCTGAGGAATTTGGAGCAAATTCTGATGATGATGACTCTATTTCTTTTGATGGAAGCATGAACTTAGGGGGAGATGAAGGCCCTAGTTCAATTCCAAATCTACCTGAATGGGCCTTGACTAAGGAGTACAGATCAGGGGAATTCAATGTCTCTTTAGTCAAACAAATCAACACTATTCAACAGGCCATTCAGAATACTTCACATGCAAGTATCAAGGCTATCCTTCAAGCTCACCTGGACTCACTGCATCTCATGAAGCTGCAGCAAGTGAAGCAGAATCTGAGTATGGATGATCTCAGGAAGGATATTGCTGACTTGAAAACCTATACTTCAGAAAAATTGGATTCAGTCATGCCCTATGGTACATTGCAGGACTTGGTTTTGAGATTGAAGAAAGAATCTGTTACTGAAAAACGGTTGGCCAAGTTAGAAGACAGAGTTCAAGTTATTGAAAATTCTGTGGCCACCATTCTTCACAATCAACAATCTCAAACCAGTCTCCTAATGCAGCTGGCAAAAGCACAAGGCTTGACCCCTCTCCTTGATGATAACAAAAAGGGGGAGAGTAAAAGGGAAGGGGAAGGAGAGCCATCTACAAAAGTCAACATATCTAAAGTGCTAGTTCCTGCCATCACTACTTCTCCAATCATTCAAATCAAGGGCAAGCCTGATGGAATTGATTTGATTCAGCTAGCAGCAGCTGAAATTCAAGTGAAAGAGCAAAGGAGGAGAATTGATGAAAGGTTGCAACTGTTGTTTGGTTCTACACAAGACAAATCAACATCTGTGAAATACAGCACAAAAATTGAACCAATCAACATGGAGCTCATGCCAGTAGGGAGTCATAAGGATGGAGAAGCTTCTTCCAAAGAACTACAAGCTATAATTCTCAAGCCCAATGAAAGATCCAATAAGGACTCAACAAAGAATCCTTTAAAAGAAGTGGACTTTCCTCCTCCAAAAGCTGATGAGAACAAGATTTTAGGCAGAAGTATTGCTTATCTCAAAAAGACCATGGATGAGGCTGTAAGGAGAAATAGAGCTATTATCATTAGAGAGGGAAAGAGCATATGTGTGATGCAAGGACATCCCAAATTCTCAATAGCCAAGAAGGAAGAAGACAAGCAATTAAAGGCTGACAAAAGAGCACAAGCAAAGCTTGAACAACAGTTAAAGTCAAGTCTAGTTGAAAAAGAAAAAGGGATTGAAGTCAGGGGTGAAGACAAGACTACAAACCTAGATGAGGTTTTAGGGAGTATATTTGGTGAGAGTGTGGAAGAAAGAGAGGAATGGCAGAAGGGAAACAGAAGAAAGGCCAAGGCACATAGAAGGAGTGGAGATAACACTGAAGTAACCAAATCTATATCTAAACCACTACCTTCCATACCTGAACCCCTTGTTGCTGATCCCACAATAAACATCCATGGTGAACCAATCATTCCAAAAGAGGAACCTATTGATTGGGACACTATCAAATTGCCTACCTTTCTAACCACTCTTCCACTACCAAAGAAACAGAAAAGAAAACCAAAATCTACACCTCCCATAACCTCTAAGAAATTCACTCAAAAACAAAAACCTAAGCCTAAGTCACCCATTTCTAAAGATGATTATGTTCACATCTGTGACATAAAAGAAATTTCAGACATTGAACTCTATCTGGATGAGCTGGAGGATGTAAGGGGAATAGCTGCCTACAGACAGTTACCAGAGAGATTAGTGTTCAGATATAAAGGAGCTGGGGAAAGAACATGGCCTCTCCACAGGATTCTGGATGAAGGCTACTCTACCTTGATTAGAGTCTATTCAGCTATACAAAAGGATTCTGGCTTTACCAGAACTGCCAAGACTGAAATTCTCAACAAGATAGCCAATATAAGGAAAACTTGGAGGGAGCCCAATGCTTTACCCAGGACTTTACTCATTCAAGAAAGGGAAATGAAAATTCTCAAATCACCTCATTGGTTGATGGAATTTAGAGATGATAAAGGAGTCAGAAGATTTTTCAGACTTGAAGACCAACTCAAGATTGCCAGCAATGAAACTCTCAAAGAAATGCAATCTAAGTTGGATGTCAGTGTTGAAGATGAAGCTGAATTCTTCAGACAACTCCAACTCCAAATTGAGGAAAATGACAAAAGGCTAGGAAAGAAAACCAGGGAAAAAAGAAGAAAAAGATGATTTGCTCAGACTAAAGGAGTGTCCTTGGAAACACTGTAAATCTTCAATTATCTCCTAGTACATACACTTTTGCAGCATTTTTAAATTTCTACTTAGTTTCAATTCATATATCTTTTAAGTGTTTTGTTATCATCAAGTTAACCCTGAATTTATGCCTACAATTCTTATAGACATAAATAGGGGGAGATTGTTAGGAATATATGTGCATTAGTTTGATGATATGTTTAACAAAATACTTAAGTAGAAATTTAGTGTCTGTAGCCTCAACGGATAAGACCACTTTGGCTATCCGTTGATGGTGTAGCTTTACTTAGAAATAAGTCTAGTGTTGTAGCATATTTCAGTCTCTGTATTTAAAATGTAATTCTTGGAAGTTGAGAGAAACTATGAGTCATGTTGACTACTAGATGATATGCAGATAGGAAGGCCAATTGTAAATACTTCATGCCTTGTAATTTTGTATAAGTGAAGTGGTATCAACGGATGACTTAAAGACCTTCAACGGATGAGAAGCTAAGCTTCAACGGATGTCTCTAAAGCTTCAACGGATAAAGTCATCAACGGATAACATCCTTCAACGGATGAGTGCATCAACGGATGAAAGCTTCAACGGATAACATCCTTCAACGGATGAGTGCATCAACGGATGAAAGCTTCAACGGATGTTCTGATGATTAGCCGTTGATAAGGGGTAGTTGTACCTACAAACAGAGGCACATGGGTTGATAGAGACAACTGAGATGTGGTAGCCGAATTTCAGGAACAACAGAAAAAGCAGTCGTTCTTCTCTAGTACAAAGCTGCAATAGTCAACAAAGTACTGGAGTGAACAGGAAAAGAAGCAAGTGAAGATCTTATTTTATTACTGTATTTTATATTGTTCTTCACTTGTACACTTGGTAATATATAAACCAAGTAGAAGCTAGTAATTAGATGAGAGATTTTCCAGAGCTGTTTAGAAAAATATTGAGAGAAAATTCATCTAGTTTGTACTAGGATGCAGCTGTGATCAACATTGTTTAATCACAGATTTTCTAAAATACCATCTCTGGTGGAACAACAAATCCACCAGAAAAGTTTTTAAGGTCTGTTGTGTTCTTTACATTTGTGCTCGAATATATATCTGTCTGTATTAGCTTAAAGCAATTCACACACTTGTTCTTCTTGAACACACAACTTTCATAAACTGCTCAAAACTTGAAAAAGTTTTGAGATTTACATTCAACCCCCCTTCTGTAAATCTCATTGTTAGTCCACTAGGAATAACAAGTACTAGTGCAAGCATGCCAACCGAGGTATTGACATTACCTCCACCATCTACAGCAAGTCCGCAAGCGATAGCAAGGACATTTGATTTAAAGATGAAGGACGCTATTCAGAATTCTGTGGTGATAGCAGGTAAACTTTTAATGAATAATGTTGGAGCTAAGGTATTGATTGATTCTGGAGCTACTAGATCTTTTATATCAGAAACTTTCATTGATAAACTTAAATATGATAAAATGACCCTGGACGAGGTAATTGATGTGGTAATTATGAACCAAGAGAAGATCATGTGAGTCAATTATGTCCTAAGTGTGAGATTGATATATCGGGGCATAAATTTTCAGCAGACTTGATACTTTTCAAGTTAGGGGAGTTTGACATAATCTTAGGCATGGATTGGTTAGGGAAGAATAATGCCCATATAGATTCTAAATCTAAGAAAGTATATTTAAAGACAGAGATTAGAGAAAAAGTGGTATTTAAGGGTCAGAGGCAAGAGCGACTGTTTCTTACAATCTTCCAGGCTAAGAAATTTCTTAGGAATGGTTGTGAATCATTCCTATCTTATATAGTCGATTCGGAAAGAGAGAGCCTCCGCATGGAAGATATCCCCGTAGTCAACAAATTTTCAGATGTGTTTCCAGATGAACTTCCAGGTTTACCACCCGATCGACAGATTGAGTTTGAGATCAACCTTGCTCCAGGAGCGGAACCAGTTTCGAAGGCACCTTATAGAATAGCACCAGCAGAAATGTAAGAGTTGGCGATCCAGCTAAAGGAATTGTTGGACAAAGGAGTGATACATCCAAGTATGTCGCAATGGGGAGCACATGTTCTCTTCGTAAATAAGAAGGATGGAAGTATGAGGTTATGTATAGACTATCGGGAGTTGAATAAGATGACGATTAAGAACCGTACCCGCTACCAAGGATAGATAATTTATTTGATCAGCTGAAAGGAGCTAAGTGCTTTTCCAAGATTGATTTAAGATCGGGATACCATCAATTGAAGATCAAAGAAAATAACATCCCCAAGACAGCATTCAGAACAAGTTATGGACATTATGAATTCTTAGTAATGCCTTTTGGGTTGACTAATGCTCCTGCAGCATTTATAGATCTGATGAATCGGGTATTTAAAAATTATTGGGACAAGTTTGTAGTGGTATTCAATGATGATATTCTTATATATTCAAAGCCAGAAAAAGAACATATGCAGCATCTATGGTTAGCATTGGAGATATTCTGACAAGAGAAGTTGTATGCCAAATTTTCTAAGAGTGAGTTCTGGTTAAAGGAAGTTCAATTTCTGAGACATGTTATTGGAAATGAAGGAGTCAAAGTGGATCCGACAAAGATTGAGGCAATTACGAGTTGGAAGAGACCAAAGATGTAAAAACCCAAATCCGGGGTCAAGATTTGGTGTCACTAAACAATCTTTACATAAAATAAAAGAATATGAAAATAACCCCTTTAATCCGGATCGTTTACAGGTTATGGTATGAAACAAGAATCTAACCCTTTACAACTCACATTAACTAGAATACAAGTGTAAATACCTTTGAACTAATGCTCTTGTCACATTCTTCTAACATCTTCAACATCTCGCAGCGAAAATTTTTCTAACTTCTGCTGTCTATCAAAGCTATTCACTTTTACCCTTATCTATTTCTGGCAAAAATAAGAATTGACAAAGCAAGAGTGAGCCAAAAATGCCCAGCAAGTATATAATTTGAGTTTCAAACATTAATATCAAAGAAATACTTCCGGACAAAATCTTAAAACAATGTTAAACCATTCTATTTATTTGAGTGAGTGAGCGAATAAATGTTGGCTGTCACCAGCCTTTAACTAAAATCCAAAAATGACAAGCGATTCCCCGATTCATCTCCTGAACCAGGGTTTTGTCCGGTTTTTGGAATCATAAAACCTTTTAAGAGAGAATGCCGTCAATGGCGATCAACAACAAATTAGACTGGACACTAGTTCGCATCTATATTCTGCTGATCAGTCAGAATATAATGCAGATCTATATCTCAATATATAGATCTAGTCGGGTCCCCAAGCACTTTGGCCCATCTCGAGGCACCAGTCATCCCGGTCCTCAGGATTAAGTAAAACTCAATCCCCAAAATATCTCTATCCAGCCCGTAGAGTGTTTTGATGTCAAATCATTTTGAATTCAAAACATCCCAATTCAGGGTTCGCAAATAAGCCGAAAGAATGGGCATTTGCTCACGAGAGCAATCGAATTATAGGAACATTAATAAATGAACATGTATAATATGAGTAATTGCAGCGAAATGTAAAACAGTTAACTATTCTGAACTTAGAATATGAGCGAATAATATTTGCAGTAATTTAAAAGAAAAATCAAGAATGCTTGCAGTATTTAAAAGAAAGTTCGGGAATACTTGCAGTATTTAAAAGAATGTTCTGGAATACTTGCCTCAATAAGCTTTAACTGTTATTACTGGTTGACTTTGATTCGACTTTGATCGTTCGGCTTTATCGTCCACCTACTATCCTATTCTCGATACGATCCCAACATTCAGACCCTTCGGTTGGAACTTCGTTGATCTCGACGTCTAATCACAAGATCGTTCCTAGTCCGAGGTCACGTCTCGGGTGTTCCGTCTAAACCTACAGGGTTGAAATACCCTAATTCAGATAACCGCTTAAGCTTAACATCAAATCGTTATCCTATTCTACCCATATGATTTCATAAACGAATTCATATTTATATGTATTATCGAAATACACATAGCAATTACGGTTCACACTTTCGAATATCGGTTCGGTATTTAATTTCGGAAAATACGCATATTTGTCATTTTGAAAACAGGTAATCGATAATTCATAAATTATTTTGTCTCAATCGCACTTAAGTTCATATAATATAATCATATATGATTATTCGACATCTCCGATAATTATAGGTTACGTTCCTGTATTTTCGGAATTTATTTCCCGAAAATCGGGCAGCGTCTCCTTTGTTTATCGGCCTACCCGTCGAAGTCAAATCGACGTCAATCACAACAACAAACATCAACCAATTCATAAATCCATTTATCAATCCCGTCCACCAATCCGAATTCACTTTATTAGATATTATTATTCATTTTCGTTCCAAAATTTATTTCAAAATTATTTTTATTTATTTATAATTTAGTACTCAGAATTTATTCATCACGGTCCACCGTCGGCTCGCCAAGCTCATCGCCGACGGCGATAAAATTCGCGGGTTTTCATTTATTACGGATGTCCGACACGAATTCCATCGATTAATATAAATTCCTCCGCATCGAAAATAAATAATTAATTTCATGAATATTAATCAATTATTATTATTTGTTTTTCCTGCAAAAAAATTAATAAAAGAAATTAAATCCGAACAACTGAGTAAGGCAACGAGGACAACAACACACACGCTACGCATACAGGTACACCCACAGGCCGCCTTGCCGGAAAACCCGTGTTAGGTCACACACACTGTAGAGGGGGGTGAATACAGTGTATAATACAATCAAATCGAACTTTAATATATTAAGTAACAGAAAACAAACTTTATTGAAACAATAAACTCTGTTACAGTATGGAACTGTTACCTCTCAGTGATGAACAAATATCACGAGAGCTGCTAGGGTTACAATAAATAATCTTCTCGAATATGATAACACTTATAGTGTAAACCCTATGTCTGTGTTTATATACTATACAGTTACAAAATAATCTCTAATTGATATGGAATATAATTCTGCTTCCTAAAATATATCAATCAGATATCTTTTCTTCCAAGTATTCCATTCTTCACGGAACTCCTTCTTCATGCATATCTCTTCTTATGTTTATCTCGATCTTCTTTCCTTTAATCAGCTACTGTCCTTATCTGAACGTCCTTCAGCACTTAAGTTCTGATATCTAACTTCTGATGATTACCTCCTGATAATATAAGTACTGATATCCTTAAGTCCTGACTTCCAGTATAAGTACTGATTAATGGTTAAGTACTGACTTGTCCTGTTAAGTAAGATCTAAAATCTAAACATAAATCATATTAGCCATGACATTATCAAATATATCTAACAATCTCCCCCAACTTGTAAATTAGCATAATATACAAATTTAACAGATATTTGATGATGTCAAAAATATTAAGTACAAATGCATAAGGATTAGACTAGATAACTACAACTTACAGTCCTTAAAGCTTTACCAATATTTTGTTGGATTTTTAACGCAGCGGGGGCATGACAAAACACTTTTACACATACAAAATCCAAATAAAAGCATATAAATCGTGAATAAAAATTCGAGGAATCGAATCTAACCTTTTAAAATAATTTGGAGACAACGATCAGAGATCCTTAGCAGTTGCTCCTCAAGTGTGAAGCACTCCACCGATATCCACCAAGAAAATGATGTTAAGAAGGAGGAAGAAGGTGGAGAGAATTGGGTTTTCCAAACTTTTTGGGTTTTCGGGTTCGATGTGGGTTAGAATAAAATTAGGGTCTATAATAGTGTATTTATAAGCAAAATTTTCAGCTGAAATTTTCCCATAAATATTATTATTATTATCCCATTTATTATTCTCATTAATAATTAAAACACCTTTTAATCATTAATCCTTTTTCTAAACACTTTAGAAATAATTCTCTCTCTTGATGTAATTTCCAAAAATTAAATCCTTAATTAATAATATTAAGAATTTTTCTTAATTAATTTATAATCAATTAAATCTCATTTAATCAATTATTAAATTTGCCAATTAATTAATTATTTATTTCATAAATAAATAATTATTAGCCATTATTAATTAATTCCTCCACCATTAAATCATTCTCTTTTTATGGTGTGACCCTGTAGGTTCAATATTAAGCCGGTAGTAGAAATAAATAATAATAAAACTATTTTATCATTATTTATATAAATTCTCTAATTTATTAAATATGATTAATTAATTAATCACATTTATTCTACATCGTGAGGGATACTTCTCAGCATATCGCGACTATCCGGATAATATGAATTCACTGCTTAGAATACCAAGAACCTATTTAGTGAATAGTTACCGTACAATAAACTCCTTCTACCCTATAATGTCCCGATTAAATACAAGGCATGAATCTCGTGTCAAGCCTATCTAATTCAATCACTTTGCTTACCATTTACTATGCGTAATTCTATGCAAATTAGAAACTCCTTTCTAATTTCATTTACTCTGGCCAGAGATTCCTGAACTAGCATAAGTGGATCAGCCTTGAACATTCGCTTCCTTCACTGGAAGGGGTAGATCCTTTATTAATCATACACTATCTTCGTGGACAAATTCCTATACCCAGAAGAGACCTAATAATTGTCCCTGGAGACTAAGAACTAAACCAAAGCATAGTTCAGTGTACACAAGATTATTATGATGACCTCAAGTCTAAGGATACTTGTACAACTATCACTATGTGAACAACTGCTGACACGTGAGTGAACTCCATCAGTTGTTCAGCTGTTATTCCATAATAAGCACCTACATACTAGCTATAGTGTCACCACACAAATGTCTATGAGAACAGACATCCTTCATAATGAAGCAAGCATAGTATGTACCGATCTTTGCGGATTATTAATTACCAGTTAGTAATCCTATGACCAGGAACTATTTAAGTTTAGAGTTATCATCTTATTAGGTCTCACTATTATGATCTCATCATAATCCATAAAAAGCTTTACTCTAAACTATGGTATATCTTATTTAAACACTTAAATAGATAAAGCCCGTAATAAAAACAAAACAAGTCTTTATTAATATCAATGAAATCAAAACAGATTACATAAAAGTTATTCCTAAATCCTAATACATGATTGGACTTAGGACATATTCCTTTCATATTTAACTTCTGATAACAACTTCAGTCTGTTCAAATATCAGAATTTAAGCAGTTGTAGATCTTTGACTTGGCTTCATTATCTAATCTCTCTGATGTCAGGAGTTGTTCTGAGATAGTTCTTCAACAAACATCTCTCAGCATATCTAAGTTCATCAATCATTCTCCTTTTGGCATCTTTAAGCTCTGCAGTATCTTCACCAATTTGAAAGATTGCAGCTCTGAGATCATTCATCTTTGCTTTTCTTATATCCTGATCCAGTCTGATCAAATAAGCTTTATCAGACTCAAGATTGAATTCCACAGCCCTGTACCCTTGAAAGGTAGTTATAATTTGAGCAGAATTGGGCTTCATTTCAACTATATCACCCTTGTGATCTCTGTACTTTGGAACGTATGTGCTGTCAAACTTAACAGAATAAAGCCTTTTCTGTCTCTGAATCTGATCCTTCAAATAGTTTGCAGCAGTCCCTGTCAATCTGTCATCCACTTGAAGTAAGAATAGTACATGCTCCAATTCTTCAAAATACTTCAACGGAATGGCATTTTTCCTTATATGATAAACCCTACCATCTGTCATGAAATACAACAAGATGTATTCTTTCAAGTAGGTATGGTAAACCATTTGTACAGATTCCAGTTGATTCAATCTCTCAGGAGTTGCTCCAATACCTGGTTCACTCAAGGAAGTTGGATCATTGGTAGTGTTCTGTATTCTCCTTTCATCAGCACTTCCCAATCCATTTTTATCTCTTGCTTCCTTTCCAGTAACTACTCTTCCTTCAAAACCACTTGCAGTAGTCTTCAAAGGTTGAGTCTGTTTTGCTTTAGTGAATCCTGGTAGGAGTGTCTTTGGTCTATCTTCTGATATCAAGTTAACTTGAGCTATGTCAGAGGTTACTTGCTTCTTCTGAATATCAGATGTTACAATTTCTTGACTCTAAACAACTTGAGCCATGTCAGAGGTTGTTTTAAGAACTTTTCTTGAAGTCAGAGCAAGATCATCCTTTTCATCAGTAATTTCTTCATCCTCAGGAGGTACATAAACCTTGATAGGTTCACCAACCTTTTCTTTACCCTTGGATCTTGGATCTATCTGTGGTTGTGATCTAGCCAATGTTGCTTCAGAATGTGTCCTTTCTTTGATCACAATGCCTTTGAGTTTTGGAAGTGGCTTTTTACCAGAAGCTTTAGATTTAGATGTGATTTTCTCTGATTTAAGCCTGGCTTCTTCTTTCATTAAACTCTCCAAGCCCATTCCTGGATTTTCCTGAAGAAATAACTATCTTGACATTTGTTAGGGCGAAAACACGCGCTAATATTCACGCAAGTATACAAGTTCGCAAGTAATATAAGATATAAATCAGATTCGTTCCCACAGAGACTGGTTTAGGTTAAGTTCAATTTATGCACCTATGCAACAATGTATGGTTATCGCTCAATGCTAAGATAAATAACAAATTGTGTTTTTATTAAACTAAGAGATTATACTAAATAACATTAACTAAGAGAATTGAAGTTGAATTACTATATATGACAAACATGGGATCCTAACTTCATTAAATACTTCATTCAATAGCCTTATTGTTCTTAACCTTAGCATGTGATGGTGATGACACTAATCAGATAACACGAAACTGATAAATGCCAACTTCCATTGCACGAGTACCATTCTACCAGACATCCACAAAAGAGATAGAAGCTGAATAGGCACAAATTATATTGAGACCCTATATGTCTATAGAATTTGACAACATAACGGTTTAAGCACAAGTTATCTATCTTGATTACATAGGGCAAGTAAAACGGTTAGAGTTACCTACGAATCATGCATACACATACATGAACCTATGCTAGCATGGCAAGTTCTAAACCTCTATATTCACTGTCGCTTCAATAGAGATTAACACGCTATCTTATATGTTAGCTACGCACATAAGACGAATAAGCACAACTAATACTAAGATATCATACAATCACCACACATCAAGATATCAAAACAATTAATTATTGAAATCCATAAGTAAATCCGCTAGAACCCCATGACAACGATTAGTTCATAATCAAACTCATCGTCACCATGGGTTCCAATGAAAGCATGGTATTAAACAAGGTCTTAATAACTGAATAATAATCAAAGTACGAATAAACGAGATCTAGGTTTAACAAGAACGAAAACGAGCATCCAAAGTTACAACTAATTCAAAGAATCACAAGTTGAAAACAAGATCCTCTTTTTCGGAGTT
This sequence comes from Apium graveolens, assembly GCF_009905375.1. Classification (NCBI taxonomy): domain Eukaryota; kingdom Viridiplantae; phylum Streptophyta; class Magnoliopsida; order Apiales; family Apiaceae; genus Apium; species Apium graveolens. The sequence continues at coordinate 101,992,722 of NC_133654.1, forward strand.
GTTCTGTACTTCTAGGTCTTCTCCTTGGTATCCCAATCTTCCCGGATGATGAAAACCCTTTTTTTTAAGTATATATACGCCCCTAGTGGACCTGGACCCTTAAAATCGTCAAATTCTACTCAAAAAAGGCTTTTTCAGCGAAATCAGCAATCAGCCGCGCCCTGAGCGGCCGCTCAGCTCTCTGAGCGGGCGCTCAGCTACTGACTGGAAAAATATTCTGATGAATCTTGTTTTGACCATAACTTGAGTTCTACTCGTCAGAATTAGGCGATTCAACTGCCCACGCGAAGCTATTGATATTCTCTACAACTTGACAATGGCCTTGACTTCCAATTCTGATCACTTTTTATCATATTTCCTTTAAAAGCTCTTTTCTTCATTTAACTAATACCTAAAATGCAATAACACAAAAACACATCAAAATACCAACAACTTGAGTCCAAAACACCAATTTAAGCTTGTAATAAAGCATTCCAAGTGGATATAAAATCCACTTATCAACATTCCTCATCAAGATCTAAAAGTTCATTAGAACTTATCCTTTTACCAGTAGCAGAACTTATTCTTTTCCCAGTATCAGAAATTATCCTGTGACTAGCTTGTCTTGATGTGAATCCTCTACCTTGACTATGACCTCTACCCATTTCAGAGCTTCCTCGATCATCTATTCCATCATCATTCCCTTTCAGTGTCTTGTCAGTCTTGCATTTGGACTTAATTACTTTCTCCCCCTTTTTGGCATCAGCAGGTAATAGAAGAGAGACAAGCAATTCCACTGAAGATTGGATTTCATTAAGTTGTGATTGCTGAGAAGCTTGATTTTTCAGAATATCATCAATCTGAGCTTGTTGATTATCTTGAGTCTTCTCAATATAAGCAATCCTGTCAAAGGTAGGCTTGAAGAATTGTTTCTTATCAATCTTGTGAACTTGATCTTATTTGATAAATTCTTCCCGAATCTTGTGTAGCTCTGCGTGAGTAGTTGAATGAAGACCTTGTAGATGTTTAGTACTCAATGCAGTGACTCTAAGTTGGGTTTTGAAATCATCAGAATTTAACATTTCATCAGCTTTAGTCAAGTGCTCAGCAAGATGCTTTTCAGTTGGAACACAGGAAACTGAATTCCATTCCTTAGTCCACTCCTGTCCTGCAGGAGTCTCACTCCAAGGCACTGGTGCTTTTCTGGTAACAAACTTCTTAACAAGTTCAGACTTAAGAGTAGTTTGTTGAGGAGCATGTCCTGAAGGACCTGCTGCATCAGCATCTGCATTTATAGCAGCATCACCAGTATCTCCAGCAATGCACTTGGGTCATCCCTTCCACATTTTTACCCTAGATCTCAAAGGAGTACCTGATTTTATTCTTTAATCCTTTTGTTTTTTTTTGTTTTTTTTCTTTTTGATAAGTTAGGTTTATCAGCACTTAGAACATTCAGCAGTTTTACTAGTATCAGAACTTAACAGATGAGTAACATTATTCTAATTTGTGACTTAGTAATAAGATACACATAGTAAACTCAAATAAGCTCAATTATCAGAATTTGCTTGTGTCATAAGATTTCCACAGAAATAATTACTTCTTACATGGGATCATTTGTTTATTGAAGACTACTAGGTCAGTATCTAACACAATTATCCTCATAGGATTGAATGGTTATTTAGACAGACATATCACTTATCAGAGTTTAGAAACATATATCAGACAACAGTCAGTATTTAAAAACATTTATCAATTAATCACAGAATACACAAAGAGATTAAATTCTGTAAATACTGATCATAAAGTCTGATAACACAGAACAAGACTAAGCAGATTTAGAGAAAGAACCTGAAATCATTCCAAGTTCATTTACCAATCTTGTAAAAGTGGCTTCACACAGTGGTTTTATGAAGATAATTGCTAGTTGTTGATCTGTTGGAACAAAGTGCAATTCCACTGTACCTTCATCCACATGTTCCCTTATGAACTGGTACCTGATGCTGATGTGCTTTGTCATAGAGTGTTGAACTGGATTACCTGTCATAGCAATAGAACTTTGATTATCACAGTAAATAGGGATTTTGAAATATGTTAACCCATAATCCAGTAACTGATTCTTCATCCAAAGAATATGTGCACAACAGCTTCCTGCAGCAATATACTCTGCTTCTGCAGTTGATGTGGAAATTGACTTTTGTTTCTTGCTGAACCAAGAAACCAATCTGCCTCCAAGGAATTGGCAGCTTCCACTTGTGCTTTTCCTGTCAATTTTGTAACCTGCAAAATCTGCATCTGAGTAACCTATTAGTTTAAAATCTGATTCTCTAGGATACCACAATCCCAGATCAGCTGTTCCTTTAAGATACTTAAAAATTCTTTTCACAGCTGTTAAGTGAGGTTCTCTTGGATCTGCTTGAAATCTTGCACAAAGACAGGTAGCATACATGATATCAGGTCTACTAGCAGTTAGATAGAGTAGAGAGCCAATCATACCTCTGTAATCAGCAATATCTATTGATTTACCAGTATCCTTATCCAGTTTTGTTGCAGTGGCCATGGGAGTGGATGCACTTGAACAATCTTGCATTCCAAATTTCTTCAGCAAGTTTCTGGTGTACTTAGTTTGACAAATAAAAGTGCCTTCTTCATTCTGCTTGACTTGAAGGCCCAGAAAATAGCTAAGTTCCCCCATCATACTCATCTGATATTTTGACTGCATCAGTTTGGCAAACTTCTTGCAAAGTCTGTCATTTTAGACCCAAAAATGATATCATCAACATAAATCTGGACCAGAAGTAAGTCCTTTCCATGGTTGAGGTAGAACAGTGTTTTGTCTATTGTTCCTCTATTGAATCCACTTTCCAGAAGAAACTGAGCTAAAGTCTCATACCATGTCCTAGGAGCTTGCTTAAGTCCATAAACTGCTTTATCAAGCCTGTAGACATAATCTGGATGTTTGGAATCTACAAAGCCTGGAGGTTGTTCAACATATACTTCCTCCTCCAATTTTCCATTGAGAAAAACACTTTTCACATCCATTTGAAAGACAGTAAACTTTTTGTGAGCAGCATAAGCCAAAAATATCCTTATGGCTTCTAACCTAGCAACTAGTGCAAATGTTTTATCATAATCAATTCCTTCCTGTTGAGAATATCCTTTTGCAACCAGCCTTGCCTTATTCCTTGTAATTATGCCATCACTGTCAGTTTTGTTTCTGAATACCCACTTTGTACCAACAACAGATCTATTCTTTGGTCTTGGCACTAGGGTCCAGACTTTGTTTCTTTTAAATTCATTCAACTCTTCCTGCATTGCTTGCACCCAATCAGCATCTTGAAGAGCTTCTTCCACTTTCTTTGGCTCAGTCTGAGAGAGAAAAGAATTGTAAAGACATTCATTTGAAGTACATGTTCTAGTTCTGACACCTGCATCAGGATTTCCAATTATCAAATAAGGTGTATGTGATTTTGTCCACTTTCTTGCAGATGGAAGGTTTTCTCTAGAACTGGATGTTCCCCCATGATCCATGCTGTCTTCATTTTCATTTTCTGATGCTCCCCCTGAAACTATGCTCTCTGAGTTGGATTCTTCAGAATTTAGATTTTCAGCACTAGCAGAACTTGGCTTATCAGAACTTGACGAATCAGAACTTGAAGAGCCAGATGTATGTTATGATGTTTCATGAGATGTGGTAAGATCTTGAGTATGCTCCCCCTGTATAGGTGCATCTTCCTTTGACGTAGTCACCACAGTTTCAATAACATCAGAGTTTAATCCATCAGAGTTTACAGTATCAGGACTTAGACTGTCAGGATTTTCAGTATCAGAATTTGAGTCTTCATTTTCAAATCTCAGCTGATCATGGTCAATGAAATCTTCAAGACCGGTAATCTTCTTGTCATCAAAAGAGACATTGATAGATTCCATGACCACTTTTGTTCTCAAATTATAGACTTTGAAGGCTTTTGTGGAAAGTGGATATCCAACAAAGATTCCTTCATCAGCTTTTAGATCAAACTTGGATAGCTGTTCAGGATGAGTCTTGAGAACAAAACACTTGCATCCAAATACATGAAAGTATTTCAGATTTGGCTTCTTTTTCTTCACTATATCATATGGTGTTTTTCCATGCTTGTTAATGAGTATTGCATTTTGAGTAAAACAAGCAGTCTGCACAGCTTCAGCCCAGAAATAGGTTGGAAGCTTTGCTTCTTCAAGCATTGTACGTGCAGCTTCAATGAGAGTTCTATTCTTCCTTTCAACTACTCCATTTTGCTGTGGAGTTCCAGGAGCAGAAAATTCCTGCTTTATTCCATGGTTTTTGCAGAACTCTTCCATTATCAAATTCTTGAACTCAGTGCCATTATCACTCCTTAAAATTTTCACAGAATCTTTGACCAATTTATCCAGATGTTTAACATGATCAATCAAGATAAATGCAGTTTCACTTTTTGTGTGCAAGAAATACACCCATGTGTATCTGGTGAACTCATCCATTATGACCAACGCATATTTCTTCTTTGCAATAGACATGACATTCACTGGACCAAATAGATCAACATGTAGTAGATGATAAGGATCAAGAATTGATGATTCAGTCTTGCTCTTAAAAGAAGATTTTCTTTGTTTAGCATTCTGACAGGAATCACAAAGGCCACCAGTTCATTTATATTGTTGAAATTTAAATGAGAGAGTTTCTTGTGCCAATTCCAGCTTTCTTCAATTGATGCTCTACTCATCAGACAAATTGCAGAACCATCAGTACTTGTTGAAAGCTTAGCTTCATAAATGTTACCACGCCTGTATCCTTTCAGAACAACTTTTCCTTTAGATTTACTCACAATTTCACAGTGTTCTTCAAAGAAATCAACATGATAACCTCTGTCACAGATTTGACTTATACTCAGCAGATTGTGTTTAAGTCCTGAGACCAGAGCTACTTCTTTAATTATGACATTTCCAAGATTGATATTGCCATATCCCAATGTTTTTCCAATGTTTCCATCTCCATAAGAAACACTTGGGCTAGCTTTCTCCACAAAGTCCGATAGCAGGGCCTTATTTCCAGTCATATGTCCTGAACATCCACTGTCCAGAACTAGAATATTTTTCCTGTTGCCCTGCAATCACAAAGACCACAAATTATTAGTTTTAAGGACCCAGACTTGCTTGGATCCTTTGGCCTTATTAAGTTTGTTAACATTTGCAGCGGATTTAGCATCAGAGTTTATGTTAACATTTTTCTTATCAGAACTTACACTATCAGACTTTGAATCATAATTTACACTAGAAGGAACAATGGAAACTTTCTTCAAAGAAGGTTTTATTTGATAATAATCATAGTACAAACTATGATATTCCTTACAAGTATAAATGGAATGCCATAAACTACCACAATGAAAACAAGGATTTTATGGTTTGTATCTAACAGACTGACTCTTAACTCCTGATTTTGAAGGTAAGGAGTTAATATTCTTATTCTTCCTGCAAAAAGAAGCCAGATGGTTAGAAATTCCATAGTTATGACATGTTTTCCTAGGAGCATCAGGAACAGGTTTATAATCATTGCTTTTATTCACACCTTCCTTTCCATTCCTATTTTTCCTAGGTGATTTTACCTTGTTTGCATTCTTAACATCTTTCAGCTTATGCTTAAGCTGCTTCTTTGTCATTAAGCCTATGTTAACTTCTGATTTCTCATTTTCAGACTTTACAGTTACAAACTTAACAGGTTTTAACTTTGGCTTTTGCTTAACAACAGGCTTAATTTCTTCAGTTCCTTTATCATTCTTATCTTCTCCATAACCTAAGCCCTCTTTCCAGTTTCCACTACTTAGCAAATTTTGAGTTGTTTTGCCAAAGTTAGTCCAAGTCCTGATAATCTCTCTTTCCTTTTCTAACTCAGTTTTTAGAAATTCATTCATTTTTAGCACTTCATCCCTAACATAAAAAGCATCATCCTTATCCTTCTGAGTTTGATGGAACATGGCTAACTCTTTTTCAAAGAAATCATTTCTTTTCTTAAAAGCAAGATTTTCAGAAGTTAATCTTTCACATGTTAAAGTTTGATCTCTATAACTAACAAACATGGTTTTAAGATATCTTCTCAACTCATTAATATCATCAGTATGAAAAGCATAAGTAGTCTGAGGTACCTTTGTTTCAGCAGCTTCAGAACTGCTCTCAGCACTTTCTTTATCAACATTTGCCATTAATGCATAGTTCTCCTCACTTTCAGAGTCTGAGGTGTCTGTCCAGCTTTTCTGCTTTGTGACAAGAGCCTTGCCTTTGTCACCCTTTTCCTTCTTGCAATCAGGAGATATGTGGCCTTTCTCACCATAGTTATAGCATTTAACATTGGTATAATCTCCTCTGTCAGACTTTCCTCCTCTGCCTTCAGATCTTCTGAAATTCTTCTTATCAGAACTTATGCCTTTCCTGGAAAACTTCTTTCCCTTCCTGAACTTCCTGTATGCAATCTTTGTGATTCCTTTCACCATAAGAGCACACAGCTTCATCATCTCCTCATCAGCATTAGTCTCAGGCAAACTTTCAGAATCTAAGTCATCATCACTTTCAGAACTTGATGACTCAGTTTCAGACTTTATGAAAAGAGCTTTACCCTTGTCTTTCCTTGAGGAAGCTGCTTTGGGGGATTCTTCTTCATCCTTAAGAGCAACTGTCCTTGACTTTCCTCCTTTCCTCTTGCTTCTTTGTTCTATCTCAAGTTCATGAGTCTTGAGCATTCCATAGATTTCATCAAGAGTTATGTCATCAAGATTGTAGTTGTCTCTTATTGTCGTTGCCTTCAAATCCCAGCATTCAGGAAGAGCTAACAGGAATTTAAGGTTTGAATCTTCAAGATCATACTCTTGAGTGAGTATTGTCTTCCTGTTCTTCTTAATTGTGTCAGTTCCCTGACACCTTGTTTCCAGAGCATCCCATATCTCCTTAGCAGTCTTGCAGTTGATTACCCTATTTAACATTACATTATCAATGGCATTATGCAGTAAGTGTCGTACCTTAGCATCCTTAGCAATTGATGCTATATCTTCAGCAGTATAATCAATCTTCTCCTTTGGTACGGTCTTTGCTGCTTCACCTGCAACTGCAACAGCGAGCTTGGTTGGTTTGTGAGGCCCTTCCTTGATTCTATCAAGGTATTCTGGATCTGTTGCTTCCAGGAACATGGTCATCCTTACCTTCCATATGGGATATTCAGATGGTCTCAGTATGGGAACTCTGATAGTCTCATACCAACTTTGAATTTGTGTCTTTGGAGGTTCTTCAGTTTTGGTAGTCTTAGTTGGAGTTTCTGTGTCAGACATGATTGTGTTTGGATCTTTAACTGTATGTGTGTTAACAGATTAGCTCTGATACCACTTGTTAGGTCACACACACTGTAGAGGGGGGTGAATACAGTGTATAATACAATCAAATCGAACTTTAATATATTAAGTAACAGAAAACAAACTTTATTGAAACAATAAACTCTGTTATAGTATGGAACTGTTACCTCTCAGTGATGAACAAATATCACGAGAGCTGCTAGGGTTACAATAAATAATCTTCTCGAATATGATAACACTTATAGTGTAAATCCTATGTCCGTGTTTATATACTACACAGTTACAAGATAATCGCTAATTGATATGGAATATAATTCTGCTTCCTAATATATATCAATCAGATATCTTTTCTTCCAAGTATTCCATTCTTCACGGAACTCCTTCTTCATGCATATCTCTTCTTATGTTTATCTCGATCTTCTTTCCTTTAATCAGCTATTGTCCTTATCTGAACGTCCTTCAGCACTTAAGTTCTGATATCTAACTTCTGATGATTATCTCCTGATAATATAAGTACTGATATCCTTAAGTCCTGACTTCCAGTATAAGTACTGATTAATGATTAAGTACTGACTTGTCCTGTTAAGTAAGATCTGAAATCTACACATAAATCATATTAGCCATGACATTATCAAATATATCTAACAACCCGGCGGCAACCGGACAAATAGAAAGAAAATCAGCAGCATCTCACAGCCATACAACATACCACATATATATATATATACATACATATGTATGTATACACGCACAAACAAGAAAAAGAAAATGAATCGAAGTAGTCACTGGAACTGACCGGAAAAATAGCAAGACCGTGGCGATTAGAACCAAGGAAACAGGGAGGGAGGCAAACGGAAAAGGACGAGGAGAGTTGAGAGAGATGAGGAGAGAAAATAGAGCGTGAAAAAGATGAGATAGGGAGACAAGATAGAGAGAAGAGATCGAAGGATGAGGAACAGAGAACAAGGGATTAGAAAGAGAGACTGCAAATGGGGAAAGAAAAATGGGTTATACCCGATTACATCCGCCCCTTTTTAATTTTATTATTATTTGCCACATAAACCTCGCAACAATATTTATCTGACCCGCAATTTGGTTTTAATGAGCGATTCACGATTAATTAAAACTCGAATATTAATAAAATATTTTATAAAATATCACAAATAATTGAAAGTTAATAAAAATAAGATTTTCAAAATTTTTAAAAAAAAATTGAAACATAATTTATACCCGTTTTTAATGAATAAACGAAACAACGCACAGGTGAAATTTATCCCAAAAATTATCAAAATAATTTTAAAAATCTCGGAATATTTCAAACTTAATAAACTAAAATTTTCATGATTTTTAAAGTATCTTGGAATTAAATACTGATTTTACAATTAAATAAAATCAGAAAATTATTTATAATTAAATAATCAATAAAATATTAATTTCTAAATTTTATAAACTCCTAAAAATATTTAATAAAATTATAAAGCAACAAAATTAATTTTTGAAACAATTTTAGCATTTATAAGAATAAATATACAATAAAATTACTTTAAAAATGAATTAAGTTCATACAGCTCGATAATTAATTACAAAATTAATTTTTGCATCCAACCAATCACAACAATTAATACTACATCAACACATAGCTGACAGAACTATCACATATTTTATTTATTTAACATTTCGATAATTACATTTACAGATCGGTTCCGAAAATAGGTTACTTAGCCGCTAAGTAACTAAAAAGATGATACGATTTTAATACCAGAATTGGATAATTATCAAAAACAGAACTTCCTATAAAATTCTTTATATGAAATTAAGGTGATAAGGTCTCGCCTTTTGAGAATATGGATTCTTATCGATATATAAAATGATTTGCGTATCGAAAATTTCACACCGGGACTCGTACAGGTCAAACCGTACCCCGGATCGAAAAAGTCAAAACATGAAAAGTGTTCAGAATTATCAGATTAGGTTAGGAAGGAGTTTTCGGAAGAGTTTCAGGTTGTAAAAACACAAAAACGATTGACGTGGGACGATTTCTGGTTCTAAAAAGTAATTTTATAATTATGTAAAAATAACCATTATTAATTCTATAAATCCTTATAAAATCATATAACATTCCAAAAACTACCAGAAAATACCAAAATTATCTAGATTTAATTCTGGATAATTAAAGATTAAAATATCTAAATTTTATCAGAAATAAACATTCAAATATTAATATTAATTATCAAATAATTCACCAAAATTCACATAAAAATCACATAATAATTATTTATTGAGAAAAATAATTACATAATATTTCTCAGGCGTTACAAAAGACACCTACGGAAGTGTGAAGTTTTCTAGGATTGTCGGGATATTATAGAAGGTTTGTTAAAGATTTCTCGAAAATCGCCACGCCATTGACTAAGTTGACTAGGAAGAATCAGAAATTTGAATGGAATGCAGAATGTGAAAGTTTTCAAGAATTGAAACAGAGGTTGGTTACAGCTCCAGTACTAGTATTACCAGACGATCAAGGAGACTTTGTGATTTTCAATAATGCTTCACATAAGGGCCTGGGTTGCGTGCTAATGCAACACAACAAGGTGATTGCGTATGCGTCAAGATAGTTAAAACCACATGAATTGAAGTATCCTACACATGACTTAGAATTAGCAGCTATAGTATTTACACTTAAGATCTGGAGACATTACCTTTACAGAGAAAGGTGCGAGATCTACACAGATCACAAGAGTTTGAAGTATATTTTCACTCGGAAGGAGCTCAATATGAGGCAAAGGAGATGGTTGGAATTAATTAAGGACTATGACTGCTCGATAAATTATCATCCGGGAAAGGCAAATATGGTAGCCGATGCTTTGAATAGGAAAGAGAGGTTGAATATGACAGCGATATCAAAGGAATTATCTGAAGAAATTAAGAGATTTGAATTAGAACTGTGTGTTTGCAAAAAAAACTGAGGAGATTTGTCGTACTATGACTTTTCAGCTATCATTGTTGGAAAAGATAAAGAAATGCCAGGAGGAAGTGATAAAACAGGATAATAATCAACTGACCGGAAAAGAAATTTGTACTCAAAGGGATGAATAAGGTATATTAAGGTTTTCCTCAAGAATTTGGATTCCTCGTGTGACTGAATTGAAGAATGAGTTATTGCAAGAAGCTCATAATTCTAGATTTTCAATCCATCTGGGAAGCACCAAGATGTACCAGGACTTGAAGCAGGACTTTTGGTGGCCAAATATGAAGCGAGTAGTAGCAGAATGGGTTGTGAGGTGCTATACTTGTCAGAAAGTGAAGGCAGAACATCAAAGATCAAGTGGATTAATTCAGCCTTTAAAGATTCCAGAATGGAAGTGGAAAAATATTGCCATGGACTTTATAGTAGGATTACCACGAACAAAATTCGGACATGACGCTATATGGGTTATAGTTGATCGCCTTACGAAGTCAGCACATTTTCTTCCGATTAACGAGAGGTCTTCGTTGGACAGATTTGTCCACCTGTATATGTGTGAAATCGTATTACGATATGGCGTACATGTATCAATAGTTTCAGACAGAGATCCATGATTTAACTCGAGATTCTGGAAGCAATTTCAAGAAAGTCTCGGCACAAAGTTAAACATGAGTACGGCGTATCATCCACAGACTGATGGTCAAAGCGAGAGGACAATTCAAACAATTGAAGACATGTTGCGTAGCTATGCGATTGATTTTGCGGGAAGTTGGGACGACCACCTGCCATTGGTAGAATTCTCCTATAATAACAGCTATCACACTGGTATTGGCATGCCACCATACGAAGATTTATACGGACGGAAATGCAGATCACCAACCAGCTGAGATGAAGTGGGAGAAGGAAAGATTTTAGGCCAGGAATTGGTGCAACAAATACATGAGACAGTCAAATTGATTCAGAAGAGATTACTTGTTGCTCAAGATAGGCAAAAAAAAAGTATGCAGACCCGACACGTAAGGATATCAGGTTCAAACTAGGTCAAGCTGTATTGCTGAAAGTATCACCGAGGAAAGGATTGTCTCAATTTGGAAAGAAAGGGAAGTTAACACCTAGATATATTGGTCCTTGTGAAGTTTTAAGTAAAGTAGGGAAGGTGGCCTATGAATTAGCTTTGCCGCCTCAGTATCAGCATGTGCATAACGTGTTTCATGTGTCATTACTTAAGAAGTATAATCCTGATGCCAACCATGTGATAGAATATGAACCTATAGAGTTTCAGGCAAACATGTCATTTGTGGAGCAACCTGTCAAAATACTCGACTGGAAAAAGAAGAGTCTTAGAAATAAGTTGGTCAAGTTGGTAAGAGTACTTTGGAGAAATCCCAAGGTTGAAGAGTCAACGTGGGAACTGGAGTCAGATATGCGTAACCGGTATCCTCACTTATTCTCCTAGATTCTGAGGACAGAATCATTAAAGGGGGAGAGGATGTTACGACCGGTATTTCTAAACCCTATCTATATATAATTATGTGTTTATAATTAAAATTTAAATTATGTGGAATCATAAATGTGGATGATCTATATGACTGAGTGCCTATAAACTAAGTGTTTAATGTATTAGTTTATATAAAAAAATTTGAAAAGAAAATCTCATCATTTAGTATTTTTAAATGATAATCAAAAGTACTCCATTTTATATGAAAAATCGATTTTAAAAATCTTTTAACAATAAACTTTCAAATTTTATATCATTAAATTTCTAAAATCATAAGCTATTTTATGATATTTATTTTGTGATTTATGGAGGTGCATTTATATTTATAAAAAATGTTTTTATATAAATTAGTTGATTTTTAAATTACAAATTATTTAGTTGCCCATACATGCAAATACCCTCCAATTCAATTTAAAAGGGCATAAGAGACAATTCATACCCCACTGACCTTCTTCTATCCACCAAAAGACTAAACTACCCTTGCATGCACTTTTGCTTGGTTATTGGAGAAGGGCACTTTAGTACATTCCAAATTCCACTATTGAATTAGTGCATGATGAACCATAAAGAGAGGAGTTAACCCAAAACCACACTCCACTCAAGCTCATCATTTTCACTCTCAAATTTTCTCTCCTCCCCTTCTCTTTTTCTTCATTCAGCCGAAGCCCCTTCCCCCATTCCCATCAATTTTTCTTCATCAAATCCTTGCCATTCTAGTGTAATTCCTTTACCCATTCATATAATATACACTTTACAAGAATTTCCATGCTTAAGAGATGAATTTTAATGCTTGCATGTCTTGATTTTATGTGATCTCCAAAGAGAAACTCTTAATTCATGTGGTTTAAAGAGTTCTCTATGAGATATACTTTTTATGTGCATAAACTAAGTGCTTCCATGAATAAAACTCTTTTAAAACCTTTGCATGCTACTGATCTTTAGTTGTAAAGTCATATTCTACTTTGCATGTTAGAGATAGGGCATTATTTTTAAGTATAACACTACACCATAGATTCCCTATAGCAACCTTAAAAAAGTGTTGCTTTATGGTACAAATTCACTGCAATGGGGTCTATGGCAATATATTTTGAAAAAATAGGCGTAACGTTTGGTCTCGTTGCCATAAGGGCTTATGGTAACAAATTTGGGACCATATTGCAACAGAGTAAAGAAGTTGCAAATTCGGTTTATAGCAACATTTTTACATATATAGCAATGAATATAAAATCATTGCAATACATGAGGCTGCCTATGGCAACATTGTTTTCCAAGTTTTTTTTGTGATAATTGTTGCAATACATGGGCTTATGCAACATACTTCAAGTTAATTGCAACATATTTCGAGTTAATTACAACATAGTTTATTAACAAAATTGAAGTATATGGAAACTATTTTACCCTCTACTACAACACAATTGTTTTAAAAAATGGGCATGACCTTAGATATCCACAACACAATCCAACAATAATCCACAAATAGCAGTTTTCACAACTTCTGGTGTTCCAACATCTACATAGAAACTAAGTCTAACAAAAATATAAAGGTCTCAAGCAAAAATAGTAAAGTTAAGTTCACACGATCACAATCTTAAGTTAAAATTACATAGGACAAAATATGTAGTAGTACTAAATTTTCAATCTTCTTCAAGTGGAACTGCCTCTTCATCTGCTTCTTCCTCTCCACCTGTGGCAGTCCCATCTCGATCCCCGGCACAAGCGTCGACCAACAATTCTTTTACATTGATGTTCAGCGACGGATTCTCCTCGGCCAACTTTCCTAATATCTTCTCCAGTTTTTTGTTCATTTTCTCCTCCATTTCAGAAGCTAACTCCTCCCTTAGCTTTTCCAGTTTTTCTGAATTTGTCCTCTCAATTTTCATAACATCTTTCTTCGTTTTCCTTGTTATGCCAGTCCTGTCAACCAACTAGTTTGGCCCATGACCATCAAAGTCCAGCTGAACTTCCGTTTCACTGTCACCACCAGTTTCTGCTGCATCACCTTCAACCTACGAACGATCCAAATATGAGTGTGTAAAAATTATAATTCATGCATATTTGTGACAAAAAAAACTGATGTGGTACCTCAGTAGGATTCTTGCGAGTTTAGGGTAGATATGTCTTTTTCTAGGGGTCTGGGGAATCTTCTTTTTATTTTTCTAACATAAAAGATACGGTGTAGCAAAAAAAATTATACGACTTATTAGTATTTGCAGATTTAAATTTAGCACAATTCTTAAGATTCTCAAATATTGGCATACCATATTTTTTCCAATCTGTGCGAAACTTGTGTGACCAGCATTGTGCACATCAGTGACCTTTTTCCGATTTCCAGCATTTGTTACAGCTTTGGTCTGCACATCTTCATCACCCCAATACTCGAGCAAAACCTTGAACTTTTCCAATAGAATCGAGTCAGGCCTATTCTGCAGTCTTTCCACATCAGTACTGTATTTGGTATAATATTCCGCCTTGACACGACTCTTGTGAATCCTCCACAACTCAGTCATAGTCCTAAGTACCCAGCCTTTACCTTCCTCGGGAATGATATACTTTGTCTATACATAATATGCAAAATATATCCAACGGAACAATGATCACAAAATAACAAAACTCAACATGTAAAATAGAAACTAAGAAAATATATTTGATGGTGTTCACCTGGACATACTCCCACCAACTATTTTTATGGCTTTCAGGAACCACACTCCAATTAATATAATCAAGTGGCACACATTGCCTTGCTAGAGTCCCCATAAAGCTACTCAACTCGGCTCTAATTTTACTACTTTCAGCCACCGGTTGAAGCTTTTTATTCAAGGTAATCACCGGTCTGTCTTCTAATTTTCTGGTGAAGACATGGTTCATTTTTGAAGGTCCTCTATGCCTCTTGGGTTTAGTTGTATCTATCAAAGAAGATAAACAAAACTATAACCATAAATTGATAGAAAATATCTAATCTCTTAGATATGTGTTGACTTATACCTCCAACAATTACAACCGTGTCATCAATCTTCCCCAAATCTTCTTCTTCAGCATCAATGACATGGGTGGCTTCCTGTTCCAACTGAGTTTTTTCAAAGCCATATATGCGCTCATCGTACCAACTCCATCATTATCCATTGCCCTTTTCAGTTTTTAAATTGTGCCAATTCAGTAGGTGGTGGTGGGGGAGGTGGTAATGGTCCCAAATCACCATGTACTGGTTGCACAATCTCTTCCACATTGGCCTTGCAAAAAGTAAGGCAAATAAATTGGAGGGTCATGTTCTTATTAATGTTAAAACAAGCTAAAATAAGTTAAATACCACTCATTGGATTATATAATTAGTAAGGCAAATAAATTGGAGGGTCATTTTCTTATAAATGTTAGGATGCATATTATTAGAAGAAAATGCTAAAATTAAATTAAAGTAAACTTATCATACCTCATGTGTAGTCGCAACATTATTCAATGTTTGTGAACGCGTCAAACGCGTCGATGGCTTGGTGACAGCCTTCACCTTCTGCACTTTTTCTATTTTCTGCATAAACATAAAACATAGACTAAATTAATCGATTTCCATAGAAAATATCATCATAAAAATATGAACAAATAATTAAAACAAAACATGCATTTGATAGTGATACATGTACCGTGGGAACTTCTTCATTTTCACTATTTTCCAAGCTATCATGGCCTGGAGTATATTCTCTATCACACTCGGCCCAGCACTCTTCAAGTGATTTTATCATTTTTTTCAATTTTTCAAAAATCAAACTACCAGCCAATTTTTTTAGTCTGGTCTCCTCTAAATACCTCTGATTTTCTGCATCCCTTTTTCTTCTTTTTTCCTCCATTAAATCAATCTAAAATAGAGGAGCAAAATGACAGAGCAAACCTTAACAAACAGATAATAATCTAAAATACTATGGTAAATAAAATAGAAAAAACAGAGAATTCAACATTTTATTTTTAAACTAAATTACTTCCGAGTGAATTGCTTTTTCAGCATTTCCTTTTGCATTCTTTTGTTTTATCTTTTTGGTTGCCTTTTTGGTTGCGTGATGCCCATCACCTTCAACAACCAACATGCACTCAGCCGGTTTCTTCTTCTCTGCATTTTCTTGTACAACTGCAACTTCTTCTCTCGGTCCCGACTTCTCAACGACCAACTGTTGGCTATCATTTTCCAATTTCTTTTTCTCAGCATGTTCTTGTTGAAGCCCTTGTATTGTCACAAACTTGCGTTTCAATTGCAATTCTTGACCTAGAAAAATAGCAAAGACAAAAAACAGATACATTTTACAACTTAAATGCATTTATAATAAACATGATTTGAGAAATATAATTTTACCTTCAAAGAAACTTATCCGTGGTCGTATTATCACATAAGGCTGCATTTGTTTTGTCGGCTCTATTGCTTTGTCAACAACAGTATCGATATACAGATCTAAATATGCACCATCAACCAATCCTTTTACGAGTTCATTTGCCTCAGCATCATTACTAATAATTTTCCAACCACCTCCAGCTTTCTTGACATAAAGTCCTCCAATTTCGGTGTATTTGCAGTCTTCCATTACATGCTCCATAATTACTGAGAATGAAAATTTATCAGCTTTCATGGCAGTATGAATCTTTGTACAAATGCCACCTAGGTATTTAGTTTTCAGAACTGGCCCTTGTGATGAAACCTGCGAAAGGATAGTCCGCCATCCTGAAATTAAAATATAAGAAAATTAATTAGTGAAAGAACTAATGTCACAATATAGAAATGACTAGGGGAAATAATTTCACAAAATACAAGTAGCAGAAAATACAAAATAAAAAGTGCTGATATTAATATTAGAATTCATTACATTATTTAAAGTACGATAAAAAACACATTACAAGTAACAACAAATACAAAATAAAAAGTGTTAATATTAATATCATAATGCAAAAGTAGCAGCCAATTCAAGATACAACAACTAATTCAAGTATTGATAAAAAAACTCACACTACAAGTAGCAGCAAATCTAAAATACAACAACTAATTCAAGTCCGGTCATTCGCAAAATTCTTCATTTTCTTGCTCATCATTAATAAGAATCTGTCGTCTTGGCACATCGTCTCTATACCAATTGACACCATCAGCTGTCCATTTTCCATATCAAAATGTATTGGCACATCATGCATAGTAGGCCCACTGACTTCCTCAAGAACATCAGTTCCCTGTAATTTATCATTAAACTCCCTCGACATTTTTTTAACAACATAATATAAATGTTGTTTCGTACAATCTTGAATATAAAAAATTTGTTGTATTTGCGTAGCTAAAACAAATAGATCATCTTTTTGGTATAATCTATTGAAATTGACTCTTGTGATCCCACAACAATCTTTGTCCTTACGATACCAACAACACTTAAACAAAACTACATTCAATGCACCCCAATAATCAACTTCAATAATTTCTTCAATTGATCCATAGTAACTAACATCCCCGATTATTGGATTTTGATCTTTTGCACTTGCAAAACTCGTGGTAAGGGCTATTAAAAAAACCCCACTATTCTGCGTTGTACATTTTGCATCTCTTTGCTTCGTATGGAATCTGAACACATTAATTATATAACCAGTATGCTTTTTAGCTGCTCATTGAGGCCCCTTTTCCAGACTTAACAATTGTTGTGAACACCCCTCTTTTTTATCAATCTCTTCTTTTAACCAATTATGAAATTCTTTTGTATGTGTCCTCTCTCGGTTGTACGTTCTTGACTTTCCATGAGTATCATATAGGGTACGGTGTTCCCTGCATTTTTTAAACATAAAATTTATCACTGCTACATACATTTTACATTCACTACTCTTATATACTTATACAAAAACTATAAAAAAACATACTCTATCAGCTTCTCGACCTCCATGTCACCACAGTTAAAGAGTATGTATCGATGGGCATCATTCCATAGCTTTTCTCCTAAATGAACAGCCTTTCCATATTTGTTTCTCCTGGACCCAATGGGGTATCCCAAATTTTCTTTAACTTCAATATGTTTTGTTTCCCTTTCATCACTTAAAAACCGAGAACAAAAGCTCAAGCACTCTTCGACCCAGTACCCTTTAGCTATGCACCCTTCTGGTTTGCTCCTGTTACGAACGTATGACTTCAATTTGCACAAATATCGTTCGATTCCAAACATCCATCTAAGATATACCGGTCATCCTAGTTCAACCTATTTGCATAATGACAGTTTGGACAACCTAGTTTACCCTTTGTACTATCACCTGATAAAACTGCATACCCTAGAAAATCACTTATGGTCCATAGTAAGCTCGCACATAACGTGAATGTTTCCTCAGAAAAGGAATCATAAGTTTCTATACCCACATCCCACAATTCTTTTAATTCGGAAACCAGTGGCTGCATATAAACATCTATTTCATTACCAGGGTACACAGGTCCGGGGATTAAAGTTGAAAGAATTATGTTTTCTGGTTTTATAATCAACCAAGGGGGTAGATTATAATTGACCAGGATAACTGGCCAGGTGTTGTGAGTTAAACCTGTAACACCCTCCAGACCCGGGGTATAACTCTGGGGGTTACTAGCTAATCACCAAATTTGTACAATCTGATTAACAATTACTAAAGATATGAAACTAAACCCCTTTAACACTAACCAGGATCTTTTTAGGTTGAAGTATGAAAACAAGAACCACTAACTACTTTTATTACAAACCAAATTCAAAATCTCACAAACTCTCTTTATTACAAACCATTGTCTAATCAATTTTAAACTAAGTTCATCTTTTATTCAAACACACACTAACTATCTACACACCACCTGTTCGGGCAACTCAAAGCTTTCTCCCTGGATTAGGATCAACACCTTGGGTATGAGAGGATCTCGAGGCTTGACCTGCTTCTTTACTACTCGAGTCCTGATGGGTTTCATATTCCTTCTTAACTGAAAACATTAAGGTGAATAACAATAAAAAGGGTGAGCCAAAAATTGCTCAATAAGTCCGTAAAATATAAACAGTGTTAAAGCAATTTAAATGAATCCGTAACCTAGGTAAATCTGCAAAGATATAACCCCACGAGAATAGAAAGAAGGCCATTACTGGCGAATACAAATGAACTAAACTGGACTCAAGTTCGCATCTATACCCTGCTGATCAGCCAGGATACAGTGCAGATCTATATCTCACTATATAGATCTCGTCGGGCACCCAGGCACTACGGCCCATCTCAAGGCACCGATTATATCCCGGTCCTTATGATTAAGTAAACTTAATCCCAAAATATTATTATCCAGTCCCTCGAATAGAAACCGAAACAATCGGTATGCTTTGATATATTCTAATCACCAGAATATATCAACAATTGTGACTAGCAATTGGAATATGAATAATAAAGTCAAATGAAAAGGATAAATCAAGAATCAAAATGAAATATGAACAAGAGAATCAAAAGAGTTCAAGCGTGATAAGAATCTGAAGGAAATATCACTATCCTGAAAATAGAATAGGGGAGAAACTTCCCTTCTGCGCGATTCACTGCAATTAAATCACCTTCGTCTATCACCTACTCAACCTACCTTGTGGGCTTAGCTTCTGTTAGCACAAATAGACTGGTTAAGTTAGTTCGTACTTCAATTGCATCTTGAATCGACTTCACATCGTTCCTGTTATCTACCCATGCACTTATGACTGACTCATATATTATATATTAGCAGATAAGACTCGATTAACCACATAATACACATAAGCACATAATCATTTTTATAGTTGAAATAATTTTTAGAATCAAAATCGACTCGCTGATCGCTCCACTGATCACCATCTACCTCATTTCCCATTTTTCGGACTCGTCTCGGCCTGCACTTCGACTGATAAACAAGCAAGTAACAAAGCCAACTAATTTCTAGAAGAAATTAGGTCTTAACATTATTTTTAATGAAAAGAATTCATTTTTCTGAGTCAAATGGCTTTCGTTTCGCTCAAATCGGACTAACAGTCTAATTAATATCAATTTAACACTGATAATTCAATTTATTTATCCAATATAAATAATTATTACAAATTTTTAAACCCTAAAATAATTTTTAAATAATTATTTAAGAAACTTAGAGTCAAAAAAAATTTCTATAATTTTTGGAGTTAAAATGAATATGTTATGATTTATTGAAAATTATTTGATTAATTATCAAAATAATTAATTACTTTTCAGTAATTAATAAATAATATAAAGTAATAAATAATTATTAAGTAATTATTTAATAATTTAAGATAATTAATTCCTAATTATTAGGATTAATTACAATTTATTACAAATATTTACAATTTATTATTACTTACTCGATTAGATCGATTATTTACAAATAAATAATCGATATCATTAGCTGATACATTATTTATCGAATAAATAAATTGTTATTCGAATCATATTCCAACTCAACGATCAACTACTCGTATTTTTACGAGTTACTCGCATTCCTCGCATAATTATTGAACTACTGTGATGATTTAATCGATTATCTGTATTTAATTATTCGTTACGAATAATTATTCTGATATTCTTTGAATAATTAATTATCGCTCGAATAATCATACTCTAATTCATCGTTCAATTATTCGTATGAATACGAGTTACTCGTTTTATTTAACTAATTATCGAATCTTTAAATAATACTATTCGATTAATTTTAATCCTTAATTATTACTTAATAACTTAATTACTATATAATAAATAAATAAATAAATAGTTAAATAATTAGATAAGTAATTAAATAATTAATTAAGTAACTAAATTCGAATTTCTAAATTAAGAAAATAATTTAAAAATTATTATTAATAATTTTCAGAATTTTAATTATACTTTTAGAATTTACAAAACTAATTTCTGATTTTATAAAATAGAAATAATTAATATAAATATCAGAAACAGTTTTTAGGAAATGGAATTGGGTTTTAATGGATTGAAACCAGGTTATATTTCCGGGTTGACGGGTCGACATTCGGGTCCCCAAGAACATGGGTCGACCCGCCAGATTCTGGGAAAAGCTCCGGCCACCGGCGGAGTTTTCCGACGACTCCACCTGACGTTCCCAGAGCATCGTTTCTTCGGGTTTTTGACGCCATTCGATTCCCCTAAACTGCAGCTACCTATTCCCGGTGTCACCATCATCAAATTGCCCCTCCTCCGCCATCTCCGGCCGAAGGTCGAAGTTCTCCGATGAACTTCACCGGAAAATCGATTCTCATCGAAACGTTAACCAAAATTCACAAAACTGATACCAAATCAAACCTTCAGAGTTCCTTAATCTATCCCAACAGTTAACCACAATCAAAAAGGTCTATAATCTACTAAAATCGAAGTTAAAAATTCCACAAAACCAAGAACTCGAGCAACTGTTTCAAGGGGTTATATAATCAAAATAAATATATGAAATCACTCTTAAACTCGAGATAAAGCTATCTTGATTAACCAAAACATCAAACAATTCAAGAATTAAAAATGCCTAATTCGACTATAAACCCTAAAAATACGAATTGAAAATCAAAAATATAAAATATGAAATTGATTATACCAATCGAAAGTAGAGATCAAGAGCTTTGCAATGACTACTTACATGTCTGATTTGGAGGTCGTAATCACGATCAAATCTCTGATTGAAGTCAAGAACACCAAACCCTAATTTCTGGAAATTGGGGAAAATAAATTAATAATAATTAGGGTATTTATAGCTGCAAAATTAATACTCCTAAATAAAATTAAGAGGCTAATTATACATCTAATAAAAATATTTGGCCCTAATTTTTATAATTTTTGGGTATTAAAATTTAATTTATAAATATTTTATATATGCAATATATATGCCAAAATTTCCCAAAAATTGTGAATATTGCAAAAATACAAAGAAATGATATAAATAAAAGTCCTATAATTTTATAATAATAAAAATGTAATTTTTGTGGGGTTTTTAACACCCAATGGGGCTCGGAAAAGTCATTTTTCGCAAAACGAGAAAATTTATAAAATATCTAGATGTTTAGAATAATGTGATGGTAAAAGCCGTTTGATGAAAAATAAGGCCCATTATTTTATTTGAAATACTAGCTTTAAAATCATGGTTTGGGTCATAAAACGTTTGAAATGAAATCGATGAATGCAAAATAAAATATCTGAAAAATATCTTAAAAATACTGAAATGACACGGAATACACGTAACACGTAACAATTAGGATTTGTCAGATAATTACACATAAATGACACATTAATACACAAAATTTATTATAAATATGATATAATATAGACGTAAGTTTCCCAGACGTTACAAAACCCATAGTGCGGTAAGGACTGAAACCATCCACCGCTAATCCTAACCTAACATTTTGATCGCAAAATCTGGATATCCAGCATCCAGTGACTTCCAAGCCTCGGCATCGGCTGGATGCCTTAGCTTCCCGTCTTTGATGCGTCCTACATCATTCCATGTCATTAGCTCAGCATATTCTTTACACATGAATACGCGTTGCAGTCTTGGTTTCAGCGGAAAGTATCGCATCACCTTTGCTGGGATGTTATACTTTTTTCCCGTACTGCTTGTATCAACATCACTGGTGTCATTATCCATAATTTTCCACCTTGAAATTCCACATACTTTGCATTTAACTTCATTTATATTTTCAGCCCAATATAATATGCAATCGTTCGGACATGCATGAATATTTTGATAATCTAGACCTAACTCTTTGATCATATTCTTGGCAGTGTTAAAAGATGAAGGCAGATTAACTTCGGGGAAGGCGTCCTTTATTAACTCTAGTATAGGAGTAAAGGAGGACTCGTTAATTCCATGAATGCACTTCAACTGGTAAAGCTTTACTATAAAACCTAAACGAGTAAATTTTTTTTACTCGGGATACAAAGGTTGTTTTCCCTCTTCAATAAGTCGATAAAATTTACTTGCGTCCTGATTAACACCCTTCTTACCTCTATAATCATCATTATATTTATACGCACTATCCATCATCTCATCAAAATCATTACCTAACCCAAACCCTCTGTCACTGCCCTGATCTGATTTCTTTTGGTACTTAGAGGTTGGAATCTCGTATATCCAATCAACGAATGATGGATAAGGACCCTAACAGACTAGATGACCATACACATCATCTATAGAGTACCAAAAGCAATTACTACAGTCCTTGCAGGGGCATTGTACTTCATTTCCAACACCAAAATTAGAGAATGCATTCGTAGCAAAAGTTTTAGCCCCATTACGATATTCTTTACTTTGTTTAGGACGTAATATCCATTTCATCTTTTCAAACCTATGTTCTACAAAATTTCACATAAACAACACATTTAAAAACAGTGGACCAAATTAAAAACAAAAAAACAGGGCACTTAAACAGTGGACCAAATTAAAAACAAAAAAACAGGGCACTTAAATTTAACAAATACATGTAAATCCAATTTAACACAGAATATTAAAAATAAACCCTAATTTAACACATACATGTAACAATAATACCCAAATATCCCTAATTACCATATACATGTAAAATGAAATGCAAGAATCAATAATTGACAGTCAATTAAACCCTAATTAAGAATCAATTGAGTGAACACATAAATAAAGAAGCATGAGTTAACACCCATCTAGCAATAATCGAACACCCATCTACAAAAAATGAACATTTCTAGAAAAGAAAATTTGGGGAAAAACGAACCTTTCGCGCTTTAAACTCCTCTGAGCTTTAAATCTCCTCCTCTGAGCTTTAAATCTCCTCCTTCGTCCGAGACTTCAAGTGTGTGTTTGTGTGTCTGAGAGTGTGCGGGTGTCGGGGAGTTAAGAGTGTTTGAGAGTGTGTGTTTGTGTTTGAGACTGTGTGTGTGTTTTTATCTGTTTATTACTTTTTTCTTTAGCCAGGAAACTTTTTTTATAGAAAGCCCGCTTAATATTTTGTAAGTGTACTGAAATTTTCAGAAAGCCCGCTTAAATCTTTGGCCCAAATCTTCTATATATTGCAACGGTTACGTAAAGCATTGCAATAGCATACTTTTCATAACAACCTCCAAAATTTATTGGTTCAATTGCAATGTTTTTAAAACCCCTTGCAATAGACATGAACTCATATCCCAATAGCAACGTTTTTGAAAGAAATTTTTGAAATGTGGTTGCGAAAGCTAATCTATGGTGTAGTGTAATCATGTTATATATGCTATTCTTTTCGAAAATGTACATGCATGCTTAGTTTGGGTTAAATTCGACCTTATATGTGCTTAAAACGAATTGTTTCCTTGATATTATACTTGATCTTAGTTGTTAAAAGGTAGTGTGCATGATCTTTTGAAGTAGTACTTAAGTATTTTAAGTCGAATTTATGAGCCAATAACCCTCTTATTTAATCGAACTTGATTTAGTGATCATCTTGAGTTGCATGTTAAGTTTTATTTTGCATGTTGGTACTATAGGGCATGGATGATCCCCATTATTGGTTGAGGCCTTAGTTTAGAGTCTTATAGTAATAAATTTGCCTTGGTTGAGATTTAATTCGTGGTTTTAAAGTGGGAGTTAAGGTGAAAAGGCTAGAATCCTGAAATTTTTTCCAGATTTGCATGTGAGTTTTGTGTTGATTTTGAATGGGCATTTCTTAGGAATCGTTAGGCCCAAGCCACGGGGAGTTAAGACTTGGGGTGTAATTGAGTCTAGAAGTCACAAATTAGAGAAACCCAACCATTTAGTGAGGTGCATACACCAAAATTTAGAATTTATCCAGCAGGGGACAGTTTTGTTGCAACTTAGAAATGATGAGTTTTGACCATGTCATGGGTAGTCCCTCACTAGGCCTTGGTTAGCCCTAGTTATAGGGAGTGTCAGAGGAGTTTTTCCAGCCATATTCCATAGGAATTGAGTTAGAATCATGTGTCATAAGTTAGTGCAAAACATGACAATTTTCTGTCCAGAAAATAGGGGAACATTGGACTTTAAGCTTAGGCCCAGGTAGGCCCAAGCTAGGCCCAGGTAGGCCCAAGCTAGGCCCTTGAGCCACACCAAGTTTGAGAGTTGCCTTATGGTCAGAAGAGTCTAGTGTAGAAGTTTTAGAGGTAAAGTTAAAGTGTAAGGGTGTCAATTGTACTAATAAACCCATTGGTGTCACCCTGAAATCACTATAATGAGCAAAATCACTTAACCTTTAGTTTTAGGGCACTTATGAGTGAGGCCTAGATTGACCACCATAGTTGTACGATAGTATGAGGTCATTAGAGTGTAATGCCTAAGTCAGGGTCCATAAGAACTTGATGGTTTAGAAAAGGTACTTCGAGTTATGAGGACGATATTAAGAGTTTTGGCTAGTTTAGCATAACTAAGTGACTTGAGTAAGTGGAGTGAGATCATCCAAGCCTAGTGATGCAATATTATGTACTTAAATGTATTATATGAACATGTTTGACTATGTGAACTATTATGCTTATAAGGTAATTATAAGCATTTATGTGTATATAGGCCTAAGGGCCAATGTGCGTAATTTCGGTTTATAATTAGGTTGAGTTAGTGAGTATATATTATAATGAGGATATTAATATTTTGTGTAGGCTCTCGAGACGAAGGTAAACTTGCCATTAAAGTCGAGTGAAGCTCTAGTTGCTCCCACCTTCCAGTCAAGTCAAGCCTTTCTCAAGGCAAGTGTTTCAACCTACCTTTTTGTTTATACTGCAAGATAGTGTTAGCTCAGCTTTTATATATGATGCGAGTATTCTAATTCACCTTGATATATATGATCCAAGTGGTTTCAAATCTGTCTTTCGTATTATATGCAAATGCCATGAACCCTCAAGTATCTATTGCAAGTAGTTTAACTTTGATTGGAGATTTCTATGCAAGTAATTCAAAAGTCATACCATGCTAATATACCAAGTAATTATGATGTGGAACCCTGTGCAAGTTATACTCAGTAACCTTATCTTGATATCTAAAAGTCAGCTATCCCTTAAAAGTCATTCATGATTGCTTGATAACCCTATTCTTACCCCTAAAACATGATACCATGTTATACTTTGAACTGATGCTCACCTTCTTTATATTTTAATACCTACATCTTATCTGGAACCATTACCTTGAAATTTAGTGGACCTATTCCCTGTGCTTCAAAGTTGATCTAGAACCCCTGATAAAGATGCTCACTATTTAAGAAATGAATTGTCACTTGGCATCAGTTTTTTTTAAAATAAAAAGTTAAAATTTGGATTTCCAGTCCCAAAGGGGGATAAATATTTTCTTTAGATAGTGGATCTGGACTGAGACGCAAGTCCTTTCCGCTCTTAATTTGTAGGATTAAAAGTTGCCTAGGGATCCCATTAATGTTCTAGAACCTAGCGAGGTTCAGGATTACTTCGCGGCTGATCACCAGCTATAATCTGTAGCGTCATAAAATGGTTTTTGATAAGGAAATGGTTTTGAATGGTTTTATTACAATAAAAGATGCCAGCATCCTGAAAGTTTCTCTCTTGATACTATATTGTTGAATCTTTCAATTCCATTGTTAATGTTTTATTTTTGTTTGTGTATATTATAGCGCTTATTGAGCATTTGGCTCACTACTTGCTTACCCTGATATTTCAGCTAGCAGATATGGTTAGATTCAAGCAGACAGCGTGTAAGACTTGTGATGCCGATTCGTATGTTCGAGCTCAAGTAGTTAGTGATTTTTTGTGTGAGGACTCGATATTGGAATCAGGTTGTATTAGTTATTAGTGTTAGGCTATTCCAAATCCTAAACTGTAAGATCTTGGATTCAGATGTATTTACTTTCTTTTGTTAACTAATATAATTACTCGTATATTGTCTTTTGTAAATGTTTGGGGCGTGACACTACATGCCAACAAAACTAGTGCCTGCAACTCTTACTCTTGTTGAACACTATCAATTGAAGGAGAAGAGTGAGTGGACACTAGAAGAGAAAGTTGTTGTGCTGAAAGATGCTAAGGTAAGAAAAATTTTGCATAACAATCTTGATTCTGTGAAGTCAAACAGGGTTATAGCCTACAAGACTGCCAAGGAGATCTGGGATGCTCTTGAAACTCAATGTCAAGGAACCATGGCCATCATGAAGAACATAAGGGTTGTTCTAATTCAAGAATATGAACATTTTGAGGCTAAAATTGATGAAAGTCTCACTGACATCTATGACAGATTTCTCACCCTGCTCAACAATCTATCATTGGTGGGAAATGTGTATGATCAGGAGGATTCAAAGACTAAGTTTCTGAGAACCTTTAATGAGGAATGGGAGACTCAGACTTCAATCATATGACATCAATATGATTTGGAAATAATCACCCTGGATAAAGTCTATGGCATGCTGAGAACTCATGATCTGGAAGTTCAGCAAAGGAAAGAGAGGAAAGGCAACAAGGGAAAATTAGTTGCTTTGAAAGTGAATATTAAAGCTTCAAAGGAAAGGTCTGTTGAAGCTGCAAGGAAAAAGAACAATTTGCCAGAATCAGATACTGATGATTCATCATCAAATCCCGATGATGATACTCATTCTAAAATTGAAGAAAACGTGACAAATTCCGATGTCATGCAAATGGCTGCATTGCTAGTTAAGGGCTTCAAGAATGTTAGATATATTTGTGATGTCATTTCTAATCTGATTTATTTAGTTTCAGAACTTACTTTCAGAACTTACTGAAGACAGGAAGTTATCAGAACTTAAGCCATCAGGACTTACATAAGAACTTAAGTGCTGATACACTTCAGGGATGAAAAGCGGCTGATTTACAGGAGAGGATCTGGATTAAACAAAAGAAGATATGCTTGGAGAGTTGTATAGCTAAAGGACTATAGTAGATAATCTCTGATTGATGTATTTTAGGAAACGGAACATATCATATCAATTAGGAGATATCTTGTAACTGTGTAGTATATATATACATATTAGGGTTTACACTATATGTGTTATCATTCATGAGAATATTATTTATTGTAACCCTAGCAGCTCTTAGCGATATCATATATCACTGAGAGAGTAGATTAAACCTACTGTAACAGAGTTTGATATATTGAATAAACTTGTTTTCTGCTACATACTTGTGTTTACAATCGAATTGATTGTAGATACTATATTCAACCCCCTTCTAGTATCATTGAGGCCTAACAAGTGGTATCAGAGCCAATCTGTTAAGCTTACAAACAGTTAAGATCCAAACAAACAATCAATCATGTCTGATCAATCAAAAACACAAGACCCTCAAGAACCTGCAAAGGTTCAACCCATTCAAAATACCAGTAGATATGAAACCATCAGGGTTCCTATGCTCAGGGTGTCTGAGTACCCTATATGGAGTATGAAGATGGCCATGTTTCTGGAAGCTACAGATCCAGAATATTTAGACAGAATTTATGATGGTCCACACAAGCCCACAAAGCTTTCTGTTGCAGTTGGTGTTAGATATATTTCATAATGTCATGGCTAATATAATTTATGTTTAGATTTCAGATCTTACTTAACAGGACAAATCAGTACTTAACTGTTGATCAGTACTTATACTGGAAGCCAGGACTTAAGGATATCAGTACTTATATTATCAGGAGATAATCATCAGAAGTTAGATATCAGAACTTAAGTGCTGAAGGACGATCAGATAAGGACAGTAGCTGATTAAAGGAAAGAAGATCAAGATAAACATAAGAAGAGATATGCATGAAGAAGGAGTTTCGTGAAGAATGGAATACTTGGAAGAAAAGATATCTGATTGATATGTTTTAGGAAGCAGAATTATATTCCATATCAATTAGCGATTATCTTGTAACCGTGTAGTATATAAACACAGACATAGGGTTTACACTATAAGTGTTATCATATTCAGGAAGATTATTCATTGTAACCCTAGCAGCTCTCGTGATATTTGTTCACAACTGAGAGGTAACAGTTCCATACTGTAACAGAGTTTATTGTTTCAATAAAGTTTGTTTTCTGTTACTTAATATATTAAAGTTCGATTTGATTATATTATACACTGTATTCACCCCCCTCTACAGTGTGTGTGACCTAACAAGTGGTATCAGAGCTAATCTGTTAACGCACATACAGTTAAAGATCCAAACACAATCATGTCTAACACAGAAACTCCAACTAAGCCTACCAAAACTGAAGAACCTCCAAAGACACAAATTCAAAGTCGGTATGAGACTATTAGAGTTCCCATACTGAGACCATTTGAATATCCCATATGGAAGGTAAGGATGACCATGTTCCTGGAAGCAACAGATCCAGAATACCTTGATAGAATCAAGGAAGGGCCTCACAAACCAACCAAGCTCACTGTTGCAATTGCAGGTGAAGCAGCAAAGACCGTACCAAAGGAGAAGAGTGATTATACTGCTGAAGATATAGCATCAATTAATAAGGATGCTAAGGTACGACACTTACTGCATAGTGCCATTAATAATGTAATGTCAAACAGGGTAATCAACTGCAAGACTGCTAAGGAGATATGGGATGCTCTGGAAACAAGGTGTCAGGGAACTGACACAATTAAGAAGAACAGGAAGACAATACTCACTCAAGAGTATGAACATTTTGACTCAAAGACTAATGATTCATTGAATGATTTATATGATAGATTTGTCAAACTTTTGAATGATTTGTCATTGGTTGATAAAGAGTATGATCTTGAAGATTCAAACCTTAAATTCCCGTTAGCTCTTCCTGAATGCTGGGATTTGAAGGCAACGACAATAAGAGACAACTACAATCTTGATGAAATCTATGGAATGCTCAAGACTCATGAACTTGAGATGGAACAAAGAAGCAAGAGGAAAGGAGGAAAGTCAAGGACAGTTGCTCTTAAGGCTGAAGAAGAATCCCCCAAAGTAGCTTCCTCAAGGAAAGACAAGGGTAAAGCTCTTTTCATAAAGTCTGAAACTGAGTCATCAAGTTTTGAAAATGATGATGACTCAGATTCTGAAAGCTTGCCTGAGACTGATGCTGATGAGGAGATGATGAAGCTGTGTGCTCTTATAGTGAAAGGAATCACAAAGATTGCATACAGGAAGTTCATGAAGGGAAAGAAGTTTTCCAGGAAAGGCATAAGTTCTGATAAGAGGAATTTCAGAAGATCTGAAGGCAGAGGAGGAAAGTCTGATAGAGGAGATTATACAAATGTTAAATGCTATAACTGTGGTGAGAAAGGCCACATATCTCCTGATTGCAAGAAGGCAAAGGGTGACAAAGGCAAGGCTCTTGTCACAAAGCAGAAAAGCTGGACAGACACCTCAGACTCTGAAAGTGAGGAGAACTATGCATTGATGGCAAATGCTGATAAAGAAAGTGCTGAGAGCAGTTCTGAAGTTGCTGAAACAAAGGTACCTCAGACTACTTATGCTTTTCATACTGATGATATTAATGAGTTGAGAAGATATCTTAAAACCATGTTTGTTAGTTAGAGAGATCAAACTTTAACATGTGAAAGATTAACTTCTGAAAATCTTGCTTTTAAGAAAAGAAATGATTTCTTAGAAAAAGAGTTAGTCATGTTCCATCAAACTCAGAAGGATAGAGATGATGCTTTTTATGTTAGGGATGAAGTGCTAAAAATGAATGAATCTCTAAAAACTGAGTTAGAAAAGGAAAGAGAGATTATCAGGACTTGGACTAACTCTGGAAAAACAACTCAAAATTTCCTAAGTAGTGGAAACTGGAAAGAGGGCTTAGGTTATGGAGAAGATAAGAATGATAAAGGAACTGAAGAAATTAAGCCTGTTGTCAAACAAAAGCCAAAGTTAAAACCTGTTAAGTTTGTAACTGTAAAGTCTGAAAATGAGAAATCAGAAGTTAAAGAGGAATTAACTTCTGACAAACTAAAACAGGAAAAGACAGCTGAAGTGAACATAGGCTTAATGACAAAGAAGCAGCTTAAGCATAAGCTGAAAGATGTTAAGAATGCAAACAAGGTAAAATCACCTAGGAAAAATAGGAATGGAAAGGAAGGTGTGAATAAAAGCAATGATTATAAACCTGTTCCTGATGCTCCTAGGAAAATATGTCATAACTATGGAAGTTCTAACCATCTGGCTTCTTTTTGCAGGAAGAATAAGAATATTAACTCCTTACCTTCAAAATCAGGAGTTAAGAGTCAGTCTGTTAGATACAAACCACAAAATCCTTGTTTTCATTGTGGTAGTTTATGGCATTCCATTTATACTTGTAAGGAATATCATAGTTTGTACTATGATTATTGTCAAATAAAACCTTCTTTGAAGAAAGTTCCCATTGTTCCTTCTAGTGTAAATTCTGATTCAAAGTCTGATAGTGTAAGTTATGATAAGAAAAATGTTAACATAAACTCTGATGCTAAATCCGCTGCAAATGTTAACAAACTTAATAAGGCCAAAGGATCCAAGCAAGTCTGGGTCCTTAAAACTAATAATTAGTGGTCTTTATGATTGCAGGGCAACAGGAAAAATATTCTAGTTCTAGACAGTGGATGTTCAGGACATATGACTGGAAATAAGGCCCTGCTATCAGACTTTGTGGAGAAAGCTGGCCCAAGTGTTTCTTATGGAGATGGAAACATTGGAAAAACATTGGGATATGGCAATATCAATCTTGGAAATGTCATAATTAAAGAAGTAGCTCTGGTCTCAGGACTTAAACACAATCTGCTGAGTATAAGTCAAATCTGTGACAGAGGTTATCATGTTGATTTCTTTGAAGAACACTGTGAAATTGTGAGTAAATCTAAAGGCAAAGTTGTTCTGAAAGGATACAGGCGTGGTAACATTTATGAAGCTAAGCTTTCAACAAGTACTGATGGTTCTGCAATTTGTCTGATGAGTAGAGCATCAATTGAAGAAAGCTGGAATTGGCACAAGAAACTCTCTCATTTGAATTTCAACAATATAAATGAACTGGTCAAGAAAAATCTTGTGAGAGGACTGCCAAAGTCAGTATTTATAAGGGAACATGTGATGGAAGGTTCAGTGGAATTGCATTTTGTTCCAACAGATCAACAACTAGCAGATATCTTCACAAAATAACTATGTGAAGCTACTTTTAAGGGACTGGTAAATGAACTTGGAATGGTTTCAGGTTCTTTCTCAAAATCTGTTTAGTTTTTGTTCTCATACATCAGACTCTATGATCAGTGTTTATAGATTTTCCTATCTCAATCTAATATGTGCTTAAATTGTAACATATTAAACACTACTTATTATCTGATGTGATTCTATAAACTCTGAAAGTGTTTTGAATGTTCTGCGACTATTCAATCCGATGAGGATTATCTTGTTAGATGCTGACTTAATAGTCTTTAACAAACTATGTATCCCATGTTTGAATTAGTTATTTATATGGAAATCAATAACACAAGCAAATTTTAATTTTGATCTTAGTCAAATTTACTTCATGTATCTTATTACTAAGTCACAAACTAGATTATTGCTTCTTATCTGTCAAATTCTGATGTCAATAAATCTTAAGGATGAACTACATGTTTGATAAGCCTCACTTATCTGAAGAAAATAAAAGAAAAGAAAAAATTGAAACCTTTGAGATCTAGAGTAATTTATGTGAAAGGGAAGATCCAAGTGCATTGCTGGTATTAAGTTATATGCATTAGAAAAGCAAATTAATTTTTCTTGGTGACTTTTCACATTCTCTGATTACTGGAGAAATATTCTGATAACAGCATTAATTCTGATGGCAGTTGTAACTCATTTACACTGAGAAGCCCTTGTCAAAAGAATTTCAAAAGATGCATAAAATAAGCACAACCAGTTGAGGTGGATTCTTGCATAACTTTATTCTACAGTAGACTTCACAATTCAAGACAAATTTTAAGCATTTTTCTTAGTTATGCCTTATTTCTAAGATATACTGAAGTTTATCAGACTTTAATCTTTCTCTGATCATTTGCACATACACACACTATCACTCTATATGAATGATGAAAATTAATGTGGTGATTAAGTTATTTCTGATAAATAGTTAAGTATTATTTGCATAAATTCTGAGGACAAGTTCTGATTATGTTCTAATGATTAAACTTTGAAGAAACCAGTCAGTCTTTATGTGAAGAAATACAGAAATAGTCATTCACTTTTTTGAGTACAGAAGCCATGTTCTGATGACCGTTAAATTTTGATAATAGTAAAGTTCTGATGCAAATCCTGATGCTTGTGTGGCATTATTTATATACTTACCTTATTTTTCATATTTACTGTAACGGTTATATTTCTTAGAAAAATAATTAGGTGAGATAAAAACAGTCATAATCATTTGTTAGTGGGTTGCGTGTTGGTTTTGGTATGTGCAGGTATGCAATAATTACTACATGTTTATCGTGCCGACTATTTATGTTTTAACTAATTACACTGTGGCGCCCTCCCAACCCGGGTCAGAAGTTTGGGGTCCACACACACACCTTAAATATAACCTGCTTATAACAATAATAAAGATAATAATAATATATGCAATGACCCTACTTACCAACCACCACGGACCGCAACAGGTTAAAGTATGAACACAAGCCAAACACACTAATATATTACAAACCGTTCAAATCCCAACTATTTCAAATTCAAACTGAATATTAAACATTATTACAAACTTTTACAAACTTAAATTATTCCAAAAGAAGCCTACTAGCTCCGCTTTCTCAACCTGAACCCCTAGCTCTCGCGCTGGACTGGGGATCCTCTTTACCAACTGGTTCCTTTTTAACTGGAAAGAATATAAATAACATCGCACAAATGAGCTAACTAGCTCAGCAAGTCACAATGACAAAACTGAGAATAATGATCATCAGGTGAATATGGTTATGATATCAAGTGAATAATGGATTATGATTTAGAATTGGATATTATACTTTTAATTTAAAAACCAAGGTTAGGCTGCTGATCAGTCACGCATTAACCCCGAGCAAGGCACACAACATTGCTCTAACTACTGGATCCAAGGCACACATTGGCCTAACTTGACCATTATATGGTCTGACCACGAATCTGGTCCACAATTTTATAAAAACAATCCAATTCTAACATAATAACAGAATATGAAATAATAAACAATAACCAAAATCATTAACAATAATAAATGTTTAACAATGAAAGGGTTTAAATCCTTGTAAGGATCAATAAGGCAATTTAAAAGCTTGGATGCTGGGTAATGAAAGAATTGGATAGCAAAGGAATCAACGTTTCAAGGTTTCAAGGATTTAGTCTTTCAAAGTATAAGATACCATGGGTTGAGTATATCATAGTTCATTTCAGTGTCTGGTATTTAGTTTATATGTATTTTTGGAGTAGTATCGTAGATTTGTGGTTCTTGTTTGGGTATACAATAATCAATGGATTAGAAAGAATATGATTCATGGCTCAAGAACAATAACTGAAATCAGGATATAGGTTTCCGTGCTTCAAAGCACTTACAATATCACGGGATTATCAAGTACTACAATATCTCGAGAAAGTTCAGAACACTTGCCTGATATTAGCTTACTACACTGCACTCGTTTCCAATCACAACCGTCTTACTCTTCAACTATCTGTTTCCCTTTCTTACGTCTTGCCTCTTCTGCTCACATATCATAAGCATCTATCAATAATTTACTCATGAAATTCTATTCAACACATACTTCTATCTACCCTTCGGTTTTCCCCAAATCCGATTAACGGATTGAAAGTTATGCAATAATCAAGTAAACACCGAATATATAGACCGATAGTCAATTAACAAGTCACATATAGCACATAATACATCACACAATCAATGATATATTATTTATAAAGAAGTCTCGGGTCATAAATAGGCTTTCTGGTATTTAAAATGATTTTTAAAACATTTTTCGGAATTAAAACGGGTCATTGGATCAATTTCGGGTTAATAAACAGGGTTCGGTTGGCCCATTCTGGCTCCGAAATAAATTTAAAATAATTATCGAGCCTTGGAAATAATTTAGAATAATATTTTAAAGCTCGAAACTATTTTTCAGAATTTTTAAATCATTTTTAAATAATTAAATCTAATTAAATAATTAATTAAAATCAATTAATAATTAATTAAATCAATTAATCAATTAATTTTCGAATTAATTGACCAATTAATCAATTATAAATTAACTGAAATTAATTAACTAATTAATTTAGATTTATTTGTGAATTAAAAATAATTTTCAGAATTAAAATAATAACTTTTAGAATTTTCAGAATTTAAAAATGAATTATTAGAATAAAAATAAATAGGAAATATGATTTTTAAACATTTTATAAACAGGAATCCTAAATTTGCAAAGTCTGGAAACTTTAGGGACCTAACTGCATCGTTTTCAAAAGTTGGGGTACTAAACTATAATTTTCCAGCCCTTCGCCGAAAAATAGTCGGGTTCGCCGGAGAACACGTTCCCGGCGTGCTCACCCCACCAACACCTCCAGATCACATCTACACAACACCAGGAACACAACCATGCAATCAATTCATCCTAACAATCCCTGAGTTGGCCGGAATTTGGCCGTGAAGTTTTCCAGTTTCCGGCGAACATCGGAAAACTTCAAAACACAACTCTCTTATCTACAGACCTCGTTGGTTCATGAAACTTGTACGACTAGATTGCAAATTTCACAGAGAACACAACCCACTATAACACAACATCAATCTATCACAGAATAAGAAACCCCCAAATTTCAATTAAGAACATTCATACGGGTTATAAACCCTAATTTTGAAATTCGAAAATTAAACTTAAATTTGAACATGTTATTGAACTCCAAATCAGACGTATGACATTTGAAAATCATTAGGAAAACAAGCTCTACAACATGCAATCATCAAATCATATAAACAATCATCCGAACAAAATTTCATATTTTT
Source organism: Apium graveolens (assembly GCF_009905375.1). Classification (NCBI taxonomy): domain Eukaryota; kingdom Viridiplantae; phylum Streptophyta; class Magnoliopsida; order Apiales; family Apiaceae; genus Apium; species Apium graveolens. Next base: position 102,028,362 of record NC_133654.1, read on the forward strand.
AATAAAATAAATTCGAAAATAAATAAATTTTTAGAAAAATAACCTTGATTTCTGCAGTGAAACAAAGCTCAGAAACTGATAGAACACTTCAAATCCTTCGTTTTGGTTACTCAAGCTTTGAAAACAGAGATCGGTAACGCCTTCGTTTTGCTGTTTGATTCTTAGAACAGTTTTAGGAAATTAGGACTTTTCTCTGAAAATTATATAATTAACTATCTCCAAATGATTTTGATACGAAATAAAATACGGTAAAAGGCTATTTATAATTATGGAAAATTTGTATCCCATTGGATCATTCCGGATATAAAACGGTACGTTTATTTGTAAAAACTGATCCAAACCGTATCGGTTTTCGGGATAATTATCCAAATCAGTACAATTTGTACTGCGGTCTTGGTCTCAGCGCCTGGTTACACGTATTACGAAGTGATAATTGGGATAGTTTAATAAAAAGCTCCCGTTTATCGAAAATACGGGTTTTATTGATTTACCGAAACGAATATTGTATCGAAAATGTTGCGCCGGGACCCGCGCAGGACAAACCGTATGCCAGATCGAAAAAGTCGAAACATGGAATATGCTCGGAATATTACAATTAGGTTAGGAAGGAGTTCTCGAAAGAGTTTCGGGATCCAAAAACGTAACAACGGTTGACGTCGGTTGGTTCCCGTTTTTATAAAATAGATTTTAATTACCCGGAAAAAGATTTTAGAAATTTCATATGATTCTTATAAATCCATAAACCAACATAAAAATAATTAGGAAGATATGACAATTATCTATAATTTATTTTGGACATATAAAAATTAAAATACTCAATTAATATTATTTTTGAATATTCAAGTACAGATAACACTTAACAATTAGCTCACAGAATAGATACTGAACACACATAATAATTATATAATAGCAAAAATAATTACACGATATATCCCGGATATTACATTCTTCCCCCCTTAAAAGGATTATGTCCTCAGAATCTCTAAGAAAACAAATGAGGTTACTTTTCTCTCATATCACTTTCTAACTCCCAGGTTGACTCTTCAACCTTTGGGTTTCTCCACAATACTCTTACTAACTTTACCACTTTATTTCTCAATACTTTCTCTCTTTCCTCTTGAATCTCTATCAGACTCTCTACATAGGATAAATCTGCTTGAAGTTCTATTGGCTCATATTCTATTACATGCCTGGAGTCTGGATTATATTTCTTAAGCATTGATATGTGAAAAACATTATGAATGTGCTCCATGTGCGGAGGTAACGCCAACTCGTAAGCTATCTTGCCAATACGCTTTAGGATTTCAAAAGGTCCGACATATCTTGGGTTTAGCTTCCCTTTCTTCCCAAACCTCGTTAGTCCTTTCCATGGTGATACTTTCAATAATACCAAGCTTCCTTCTTCAAATTCCATGTCTTTTCTTGACTGGTCTGCATATTTCCTTTGACGATCTTGTGCGGCTATTAATCTTTTCTGGATAATTTCAATAACTTCCTTTGTCTGCTGCACCAATTCAGGTCTGAGTATTTTGCGTTCTCCTACTTCGTCCCAATATATTGGAGATCTACACTTGCGTCCATAAAGGGCTTCATAAGGTGGCATCCCAATACTGGCGTGATAACTGTTATTATAAGCAAACTCTACCAGGGGTAAATGCTCGTCCCAACTTCCTTTGAAATCAATAGCACAAACACGTAGCATGTCCTCGATTGTCTGGATCGTTCTTTCACTTTGGCCATCCGTTTGGGGGTGATAAGCTGTACTCATATTCAGTCTTGTTCCCAAACATTCTTGAAAACTCTTCCAAAATCTTGAATTAAATCTTGGATCTCGATCAGATACAATAGACACTGGAACTCCATGACGAACTACGATCTCTTTCAAGTACATATGAACTAACTTGTCGAGCGAAAATCTTTCATTTATAGGCAGAAAATGAGCTGACTTGGTAAGTCTATCTACTATAACCCAAATGGCATCATGATTAGCCCTTGTCCTTGGTAATCCCACTATGAAATCCATGGCAATATGTTCCCACTTCCACTCTGGAATCTCCAATGGCTGTAGCAATCCGCTTGGTCTCTGATGCTCTGCTTTAACTTTCTGACAGGTATAGCATTTGCTAACCCATTCCGCAATTTCCCTCTTAATATTTGGCCACCAATAATTCTTCTTTAAATCTCTGTACATTTTGGTACTCCCTGGATGGATGGAATATCTTGAACTGTGCCTCTTGTAAAATTTCATTTTTCAGCTCCGTCACTGGTGGAATCCAAATTCTTGAGGAAAACCTAAGAATACCTTGATCATCTTGTTGCGTGCATAATTCCTCACCTACCAAACTATTTATATCTTGATCCATTACCTCTTTCTGGCATTTCTTTATTTTCTCCAATAACTCCGGTTGGAAAATCATACCGTACACTTTTGCTTCCTCAGGCTTGCAAATTCTAATCTCCAATTCCAATTTTTGAAATTCTTTATATATCTCTTCAGGTACGGATAATACATTTAACTTTTCCTTCCGACTTAACGCATCTGCTACAATATTCGCCTTACCGGGATGATAATTAATCGAGCAATCATAATCTTTGATCAATTCTAACCATCTCCTTTGTCTCATATTAAGTTCCTTCTGGGTAAATATATATTTCAAACTTTTGTGATCCGTGAAAATCTCACACTTTTCTCCATACAAATAATGTCTCCAAATCTTCAAAGCGAAAACTATAGCTGCTAACTCCAAATCATGAGTAGGGTACTTCTGTTCGTGTGGTTTCAATTACCTTGACGCATACACAATCACCTTGTCGTGCTGCATAAGAACACATCCTAATCCTTTTTAAGAAGCATCGCTATAAATTACGAAATTCCCTTGATCGTCTGGAAGTGACAAAACAGGTGTCGTGATTAATCTCTGCTTTAATTCCTGAAAACTTTCTTCGCACTTGTCATTCCATATAAACTTTTCATTCTTTCGTGTAAGCTTTGTCAATGGTGTTGTAATTCTTGAGAAATTCTGAACGAATCGTCGATAATATCCTGCCAATCCGGAGAAACTTCTTACCTCAGTGGGTGTTCTCGGTCTTTCCCAATTCGTAATTGCCTCGATCTTTGCCGGGTCCACTTTGATCCCTTCGTTACTGACTATGTGTCCTAAGAACTGAACTTCCTGTAGCCAAAACTCACACTTCGACAATTTAGCATATAACTTCTTTTTCCTTAAAATTTCCAAAGTTGTCCTTAAATGTTCCGTATGATCCTCCTCCGTCTTTGAATAGATCAAAATATCATCTATAAATACTATAACGAACTTGTCCAAATATTCCTTGAAAATTCTGTTCATCAGGTCCATAAACGCTTGTGGGGTGTTGGTCAATCCAAAAGACATCACTAAAAACTCATAATGTCCATACCTTGTTCTGAAAGCTGTCTTTTGTATATCTTCTGGTTTGATCTTCAGTTGATGATATCCCGATCTTAAATCGATTTTGGAGAAATACTTGGCTCCCTTCAATTGGTCAAACAAATCATCAATTCTGGGTAACGGATACTTATTCTTGATCGTCAACTTGTTGAGCTCCCTATAGTCGATGCACAGTCTCATGCTTCCATCCTTCTTCTTGACAAATAATACCGGTGTACCCCACGGGGATACACTGGGTCTAATTACTCCTTTCTCTAACAGGTCTTGCAATTGCTTTGCTAACTCTTTCATCTCAACAGGCGCCATTCTATACGGGGCCTTGGATACTGGTTCGGTTCTAGGTGCTACGTCGATTGCAAATTCAATTTCTCTATCTGGAGGAAGTCCTGGTAACTCGTCGGGAAATACGTCTGGAAATTCATTTACAACTGGAATATCTTCAAGTTTTGCTGGCTCCTGACTTCTGTCGATCACATATGCTACAAAATGCTCACATCCTTGTCGTAGTAACTTCTTGGCTTGAATCATCATTAAGAACTTCTTTACCTGCTTCTGTGCCTTGAACGTTACTATTCTTTCGTCTGGCATTTTCACCATTACTTTCTTATTTCGACAATCTATCTGAGCATCATGCTTAGATAACCAATCCATCCCTAATATAACGTCAAATTCTCCTAATTTAAACGGTATCAAATCTACACAAAACTTACTACCAGAAATCTCAATCTCACAATTCCCACAAACTTGGTTAACAGTTACACGTTCTTGATTTGCTAATTCCACAGTCATTATTTCATTTAAATACCCAACTGGACAATTTAACTTACTAACAAAATCTTGTGAAACAAACGATCGAGTTGCTCCCGAATCTATTAACACTTTGGCACATAAAGAATTCACATTAAGTGTACCTGCCACGACATCCGTATCATGGATCGCATCCTTCACCGACATGTCAAAAACTCTAGCCCTCGGAGTCTCATTCACTGTTGGGGTAGATCCCATAATCCTTAATGCATTACTGACTGGGTTGGTGTTTTGCAATCCCTGGCCATATGTCCTGGCCTCCCACATTTAAAGCATGTAAATCCAATGACTGGAACTTTCACTGCTGGATTCCGGATAGGCCGATCCTTATTTGCTGGCTGATTTCGGCACTCCCTCGAGTAGTGCCCTTTCTGGTTGCATTTAAAACATACCACATTCAACTTGTTACAAACTCCTCCATGCTTCTTTCCACATACTTGACAATCTGGAAAAGTTAATCTCAACTGATTCGGCTGATTCACATTAGCTGAATGATTGCCCTGGCCTCCGTCTCCTGTATTTTGTCTCCTGAAATTAAAATTTCTCCCTAGCTGAAACTTGCCCTTCTTAAAATTTGGAAACTTTCCTGTTTGTGACTAACCCTCACTTCCCTCAACTTTCCTTTTCTTGCTTTCCTTTTCTTTCTGGAACATCTCACTCTCTGTCTCTGCGATCATAGCTTTCTGTACAACCCCGGCATAGGTATCCAATTCAAAAATAGCTACCTTCCCTCTGATCCATGGCTTCAAGCCTTGCTGGAATCTCTTAGCTTTCTTTTTATCAGTATCAACATACGACGGCACATACCTTGACAATTCCTCAAACTTCCCCTCATAATCTGTTACCGACATGTTCCCTTGCTTTAATTCTAAAAACTTCAGCTCCATTTGATCCTGAACAAACTGAGGAAAATACTTTTCTAAAAACAATTCCTTAAACCTTTCCCAAGTAATAACATCTGTGCTTTCCAATGTTTTCACCATTTCCCACCAATAGGTGGCCTCATTCTTCAGATAGTAACTTGCAAATTCAACCTTCTGCTCCTCTTTCACTTTTACCAAGGCAAATGCCTTCTCTATTTCCTTTAACCATATATTTGCTTCAATTGGCTCTAAGGAACCCTTGAATTCTGGTGGGTTTACTGCCTGAAAAGTTTTGAAAGTTACCTGGGGATTGGTCTGTCTCTGCTGTTGTTGTGCCAGGTGAACTGTTTGTTGGGCCAAGATTTGAAGAATCTGGGCTATTGCTGGGTCCATGGGTCCTGGGTTCACATTCTGGTTTGTATCATTTTGGTTATTATTGTTGGTTTCTTCATTCTAGGTGTTGGTGCGGGTATTTGTTCTGGGAGGCATTTTCTGTAAAGAATCAATCAATTTATTTAGCTTTTGAATCAAATCTTTGTATAAAAGAAAAGTTTTGTAAAATAGAAATATCTCTTTTTGAAAATAGTTGTAACTAAGTAAATTGCATACTTCTTTACAGAATATAATCAGTTATGGAAAATAGGATACATGGTATCACAGGGTATACTGGTGCAATAAATAAGGTAAAGTAAAACAGGTGCGAGAAAGTAAATGACAGTTTTGGAAAGGAAAAGGTACTGATATATAGATCAAAAGTTTTAGGTAGTACAAGCGTAAAGACGCTTCGAAAGTAAAAGCAAAAGGGTACAACAACCTACTCACTAGTCAGCATCACTAGTCTATAAATACAACTCAAAAATCTACTGATACACACTACACACTACTGTCCATACTACATAACCATAACAACACTGCTCAGCATCTCCATCTCAAAATCTCTAACTCATGGCAAATCTGGACCTCCTATCTCCTCAAGCTCCTCTAGAACCCACTTAGCCCACTCCACCAGGAAATCAGGGGTGATGTCCTCATGTGTAGCCTCAGCAATCCTTACAGCAGTTGCTCTAAGAAATGCCTGGAGCCTCTCCCTAAGTCGCCTCTTACCACTCCCCATCTCTCTGGTACGCATGATATGCAATAACTCCTGGATCTGACCCTGTAGGAATCGCTGCTCCATAAGGCAAGCCTCAAACTGATGATATGGGACAGGATAGGAAGAGAACTGGAAAGGTACTCCTGTGACTGAATGACTAGTAAAGCCTGAGTCAGCAGGTGGGGTCCTCTAACAGGTGGCCTCATGCCTGGAGGTGGAATAGCCTCCAATGGTACGGGCTGCAACACCGGTGGAGGTAGAATAGCCAATGCTGGTGGAATCATAGGACGTGGATCCGATGCTGGTACTCCAACTGAAGGCTCTGAGTGATCAGCTGATACGGGAATAAAAGAGTCGGCCATCTCTGCTATCTGAAACCATATCGTAATATAAGAATCTCGTACCACAACGCAAACTACACTAATACCGGTTATACCATAACACTCAACCTCTCGATGTTCTATCATCCTATACCTTACTTCTAATCCTATCCCTCTACCCATTCCCGTCAACCTAGGCCTGTGTCAGTGACTTATTTTTCATATTTACTGTAACGGTTATATTTCTTAGAAAAATAATTAGGTGAGATAAAAACAGTCATAATCATTTGTTAGTGGGTTGCGTGTTGGTTTTGGTATGTGCAGGTATGCAATAATTACTACATGTTTACCGTGCCCACTATTTATGTTTTAACTAATTACACTGTGGCGCCCTCCCAACCCGGGTCAGAAGTTTGGGGTCCACACACACATCTTAAATATAACCTGCTTATAACAATAATAAAGATAATAATAATATATGCAATGACCCTACTTACCAACCACCACGGACCGCAACAGGTTAAAGTATGCACACAAGCCAAACACACTAATATATTACAAACCGTTCAAATCCCAACTATTTCAAATTCAAACTGAGTATTAAACATTATTACAAACTTTTACAAACTTAAATTATTCCAAAAGAAGCCTACTAGCTCCGCTTTCTCAACCTGAACCCCTAGCTCTCGCGCTGGACTGGGGATCCTCTTTACCAACTGGTTCCTTTTTAACTGGAAAGAATATAAACAACATCGTACAAATGAGCTAACTAGCTCAGCAAGTCACAATGACAAAACTGAGAATAATGATCATCAGGTGAATATGGTTATGATATCAAGTGAACAATGGATTATGATTTAGAATTGGATATTATACTTTTAATTTAAAAACCAAGGTTAGGCTGCTGATCAGTCACGCACTAACCCCGAGCAAGGCACACAACATTGCTCTAACTACTGGATCTAAGGAACACATTGGCCTAACTTGACCATTATATGGTCTGACCACGAATCTGGTCCATAATTTTAAAAAAACAATCCAATTCTAACATAATAACAGAATATGCAATAATAAACAATAACCGAAATCATTAACAACAATAAATGTTTAACAATAAAAGGGTTTCAATCCTTGTAAGGACCAATAAGGCAATTTAAAAGCTTGGATGCTGGGTAATGAAAGAATTGGATAGCAAAGAAATCAACGTTTCAAGGTTTCAAGGATTTAGTCTTTCAAAGTATAAGATACCATGGGTTGAGTATATCATAGTTCATTTCAGTGTCTGGTATTTAGTTTGTATGTATTTGTGGAGTAGTATCGTAGATTTGTGGTTCTTGTTTGGGTATACAATAATCAATGGATTAGAAAGAATATGATTCATGGCTCAAGAACAATAACTGAAATCAGGATTTAGGTTTCTGTGCTTCAAAGCACTTGCAATATCACAAGATTATCAAGTACTACAATATCTCGAGAAAGTTCAGAACACTTGCCTGATATTAGCTTACTACACTGCACTCGTTTCCAATCACAACCGTCTTACTCTTCAACTATCTGTTTCCCTTTCTTATGTCTTGCCTCTTCTGCTCACATATTATAAGCATCTATCAATAATTTACTCATGGAATTCTATTCAACACATACTTCTATCTACCCTTCGGTTTACCCAAATTTGATTAACGGATTGAAAGTTATGCAATAATCAAGTAAACACCGAATATATAGACCGATTGTCAATTAACAAGTCACATATAGCACATAATACATCACGTAATCAATGATATATTATTTATAAAGAAGTCTCGGGTCATAAATAGGCTTTCTAGTATTTAAAATGATTTTTAAAACATTTTTCGGAATTAAAACGGGTCGTTGGATCAATTTCGGGTTAATAAACAGGGTTCGGTTGGCCCATTCTGGCTCCGAAATAATTTTAGAATAATTATCGAGCCTTGGAAATAATTTAGAATAATATTTTAAAGCTCGAAACTATTTTTTAGAATTTTTAAATCATTTTTAAATAATTAAATCTAATTAAATAATTAATTAAAATCAATTAATAATTAATTAAATCAATTAATTAATTAATTTTCGAATTAATTGACCAATTAATCAATTATTAATTAACTGAAATTAATTAACTAATTAATTTAGATTTATTTGTGAATTAAAAATAATTTTCAAAATTAAATTAATAATTTTTAAAATTTTCAGAATTTAAAAATGAATTTTTATAATAAAAATAAATAGGAAATATGATTTTTAAACATTTTATAAACAGGAATCCTAAATTTGCAAAGTCTGGAAACTTCAGGGACCTAACTGTATCGTTTTTAAAAGTTGGGGTACTAAACTGTAATTTTCCAGCCCTTCGCTGGAAAATAGTCGGGTTCGCCGGAGAACACGTTCCCAGCGTCCTCACCCCACCAACACCTCCAGATCACATCTACACAACACCAGGAACACAACCATGCAATCAATTCATCCTAACAATCCCTGAGTTGGCCGGAATTTGGCCGTAAAGTTTTCCAGTTTCCGGCGAACATCGGAAAACTTCAAAACACAACTCCCTTCTCTACAGACCTCGTTGGTTCATGAAACTTATACGACTAGATTGCAAATTTCACAGAGAACACAACCCACTATAACACAACATCAATCTATCACAGAATAAGAAACCCCCAAATTTCAATTAAGAACATTCATACGGGTTATAAACCCTAATTTTGAAATTCGAAAATTAAACTTAAATTTGAACATGTTATTGAACTCCAAATCAGATGTATGACATATGAAAATCATCAGGAAAACAAGCTCTACAACATGCAATCATCAAATTCTACAAACAATCATCCGAACAAAATTTCATATTTTTAATAAAATAATTTCGAAAATAAATAAATTTTTAGAAAAATAACCTTGATTTCTGCAGTGAAACAAAGCCCAGAATCTGATAGAACACTTCAAATCCTTCGTTTTGGTTACTCAAGCTTTGAAAACAGAGATCGGTAACGCCTTCGTTTTGCTGTTTGATTCTTAGAACAGTTTTAGGAAATTAGGGCTTTTCTCTGAAAATTATATAATTAACTATCTGCAAATGATTTTGATACGAAATAAAATACGGTAAAATGCTATTTATAATTACGGAAAATTTGTATCCCGTTGGATCATTCCGGATATAAAACGGTACGTTTATTTGTAAAAACTGATCCAAACAGTATCGGTTTTCGGGATAATTATCCAAATCAGTACAATTTGTACTGCGGTCTTGGTCTCAGCGCCTGGTTACACGTATTACGAAGTGATAATTGGGATAGTTTAATAAAAAGCTCCCGTTTATCGAAAATACGGGTTTTATTGATTTACCGAAACGAATATTGTATCGAAAATGTTGCGCCGGGACCCGCGCAGGACAAACCGTACGCCGGATCGAAAAAGTCGAAACATGGAATATGCTCGGAATATTACAATTAGGTTATGAAGGAGTTCTCGAAAGAGTTTCGGGTTCCGAAAACGTAACAACGGTTGATGTCGGTTGGTTCCCGTTTTTATAAAATAGATTTTAATTACCCGGAAAAAGATTTTAGAAATTTCATATGATTCTTATAAATCCATAAACCAACATAAAAATAATTAGGAAGATATGACAATTATCTATATTTTATTTTGGACATATAAAAATTAAAATACTCAATTAATATTATTTTTGAATATTCAAGTACAGATAACACTTAACAATTAGCTCACAGAATAGATACTGAACACACATAATAATTATATAATAGCAAAAATAATTACACGATATATCCCGGATATTACATACACGCTGCCAAGTGTAAAGCTTCCGGTTCTAATTCATAAAAAGAGACGTTTCCATGTGTAGAGTATAAATATCAGAGATAAAAGATTATACAATCTTTTCCCCACTCTTTTACTCTATTCTCTCTCTCTCTCTCTTATTTTCTTACTCTCTTATTTTTTGACGTTCTCTTACTGGCATTTTATCAAACACTTTGCAAACACAAAATTTTCACTTGATTTTTCAACAGAAATGGCACCAAAGGATGTTATTTTTAATGGAGCTAAGTTTGTCCCAAACCACTACTCTGCTATCTTGAACAAGGATGAAGCTCCTTCAAAATCTCACTTTGTTCAGGATTTCTTGGCTCACAGTGAGATTGGGTATGCTCTGACCCAACCTCAAACAATCTCTGGTAAACAAGTGCTGATGTTCTGGAAGACTGGAATCTATGATAATGGAGGTGAAACTGGATCTCCAAGCATCATCTTCTCATTAGGAGAAGATGAGTATATGGTAACTGTTACTACAGTGAGGCAGGCTCTTCATCTGCCTGAAAACTGCACTTACAACTCACCACCTGGAGAATCTGTTCTTCAGAACATGATGGCAAGCTTGGGATATGAGAAAGCTTGTCCAAGCTAGGATAGTTGAAGATGCCATACATCAGGAGGGAATGGAGCTTCTTCTTTGATTGCATCACAAAGACTTTTGCTAACAAATGCTCCAATTTCGATGCCATTCCAATCACGAGTCAATAAATAGGGTATGCACTTCTTAATCAGACTCATTTTGATTATGCATCTGCTATGTTAGGCTATATTGGTGACCGAATGAAGGAAGATGCAAATGTAGTATATTTTTCTAGGTTCTGTCAATTAATTTATAGTTAGTGTTGTCCTGATAAGCCACAAGTGTTCAGTGACCTAATGGAACCTTTTAAGTTACATAAAAGGGCATTTACTGACTTGTTATCTGCTGATAACAAGAAGGACGTACTAAGACCTCTCCAAATACCCCAATCTGTCAAACAGTTCTTAGTCAACACTATCCCAGGCACTTACACAACCATATTCCCTGATGTAGCACCATCACAACCATCCACTACTCAACAACCACAGTCTACCTCACAACCACCAACATCAGCACCTGTTGTCAGCACTTCACAGTCCAGACCCTAATCCAAAACCAAACCAACCTCTGGTACTTTTCAAAAGGTGCTAGTTGTAAAATCTGACACATCCTCCAGGCCCAAAACCTTAAGAGCTAAATCTGTTCCTCAATCTCCACCAAGGAGAAATAGAAGGCTGATTCTAAGAGATGAATCAGAGGAGTAAGAACAGGTCTAGGTTCCTGCATCAGAACCTGTGACAAAAGAAGCTGAAGAGTCAACTCTTCAAAAGGAGAAAGCAGCTGAAACTTCTGGCAATCAGAAAAGAAAGAGGTCTTCACATTCCGATACAGATCATGTCACCCCTCCATCTAGAAAATCAAAATTGAGGAAGATGAGAGCAGGTGTGCATATTGCACAAACTCAATCTGAGGATGCTGAAGATGCTGAGGAAGGGGATCAGGAATCTCTGATCTCATCGGAACCTATTGTGATTGAAGCCCTGCCAGCAGCTGAAGAAGTTCTGATTCAGGAATCTGAAATTCCTGAAGTCCACAGATCAGAACCTGTACAAGAATCTGTGATTTCTCCACCTCACTCTCCAATCAAAGCTAAAAATGATGTTGAAGAACAAGAGACAAGTCCTGAAATAGATATTCATAATTTGAATATACCTACTGTTCTATATCTGGAAGCTCCAACTACAAAACATCCAACTCCTATTACTTCTCGGATTTTACAGGCTGAGATACCAACACCTCCAATTCTTGATCTTGGAACTTAAGATCAGAATTTAGACAAAGCTACAACTGCTTCAGAGTCTCCTACAGCCACACACACCTTGGTGTTATCTGAAGATGAGGAGATTCTAGGAAGTTCTGGAGAGTCAGCTCTAGTAAACACTCTATTGCCTACAGGAAAGAAGACATTATTCCAGTTTGAGGAAGAGGCTGCTCCAGTTCCATGGGAGGAAACCTTTAGAGGGGCTGAGTGGATGCATAAATGGAACGATACTTATTTTATTCACAGCCCACATGTTCTGACATAACATGTTTTAAAAGCTGATGAGTTGCTGATAAGTTCTGACTTCAAGCATCAACTAAAGGTCACTGCTCTCAGTACAAGAACTCTACAAGGTCAACACTCCAAGACTCATGCAAAGGTTGATAAACTTCAGAAAACAGCTGATAAGCTAGCCATGATTCAAGATCTAGACAAGAAGAGGTTTATCAGACCAATTCAAGAAAAAGTGGATGCTATTGAGCTTGTTCAAGGCAAGAAGTAGGCCCAACTGGATGAAATATTACAAAATCAAGCTACTCAACAAACTCAGTTAAATGAGATCCAATCTTCAGTGGAACTCCTTCTTTCTCTACTCCTGACAGATGATGCCAAAAAGGGGGAGAAGGTAGTTAAGTCCAAATGCTCACCAAGCCAAACACTGAAGAAAAAGAATGATCATGGAGATGACCAGGGAAACTCTGAAAAGAGTAGAGGTCAAAGTCAAGGGAAGCAGCTAAGCAGAATTCCCACTCAACAGACAAGTTCTCATCAGAGAATGTCTGGTAGCAAGAACTCTGAGAGGTCTGCTATGCAAGGGAGGAATAAGAAAGGAAAGAAGCCAACAGATCAGGATGTTCCTTTGTTGATCACAAATGTTGATACTTCAAATACTGATGATCAAGTTCTGACAACTAATTTTGATGTGATAGTCCAATCGGGAAGCCAAGAGTCACAAAAGTTTTTGCAGACTTTAAAATTCAAAGGAAAGAAAGCAACATTCTTCTACAAAGATCCCAAAATTCAATCTGTTGATGAATAATTGGCCAAGAGACTATTCCTTAAGGATAATCCAGGAGTGGATTTAGAGGAATCAAGAGAAGAAGAAGCTAAATTTGCTGCTGAGAAGAGCAAACCCAAGTCAAAAGCTTCTGATGCTAAAAAGCCACCAAGGCTAAAAGAAAAGGGGATTGTGATAAGAGAAAGATCTGCCATAGAGATTCCTAGATCAAGGACTAGATCTCAAACTACTACTGATCCCAAAGACAAGAGAAAATGAAAAGTTGGGGAGACAGTCAAGAAATAGAAGATCAAAATTCCTCAAATTCTGATGGATCCTGTGTGCAAGATGGTTCAAGTCTTTGATGATGTTGCTGCTGAAGATGAAACAGTTGAAACTCTGAAGAGAAAGAGGATGATAGAAGAATCTAAGACAACCTCCGATATAGCTCAAGTTGTTCAGAGTGAAGAAGTTTAGAACTTAATAAATCTTGAAGATATTTCAGAACAACAAGCTACAGATGAAAATGCAAATCCTGACCAATTCATCAAGACATCAACCTCTGACACTACTCAAGTTGACATAGACAACTTATGTGACGACCTCAACCCCGGGGTCAGGAGTTAACGTCACTAAACACAATTACTCAAAAATATAAACAACATAATTATTATTAGAAAATATTAACTTGACCCCAAACCAAGATCCGATCCAGGTTCAAGTATAATTCAGATTCTTATTTTTACAAGCTCTTTATTCACTATCTACGACACACTAACTTTATTCAGCAACTCCTCAGACCTCGTGGCCTGATACAAACTACCTCAGAGGAGTCGGGTCCAGTAGGGGCGGGAACATAGGTCGGTCTGACTGATCTTCTAGGCATCTGCGAAATATACATAACAGTTTGCAAGGGTGAGCATAATCGCTCAGCAGTACCAAATATGAATAACAGATTAAAACAGTAATGTAACAATAATGGGAACATAGCTGTAATCATAATATTAACATTTCATAATGATAATCAAAGTAGCTGGATATCACTAATTAGCATGCTTTGTGAAAACAACATTATAGTGTGTTGCGTAATACCAGAGTCCAATTTTAGCATGCTAACCATTTTATAAAACCGCTGTATCAATCAATCATGCTTTCATATAATTCACAAATCCTAATCAGATACATAGCGGATATGTGAAGATAGCTGATCAGGCTATCAGCACCAGACGGCTCTAACTGCCATCCCATTTACCTGTTTCGGAACTTAGAGACTAGCTAGGTCTCTGACCTGCTGGACTAATCGGTTTTATAATGCGCGCAACCGAATTAGCCTCTTACGCCACCTCAATAGGCCTACTATGGCCCCAATGTATCCCATATCTGACCGTTTTATACAGTTTTTAAAAAAAAACACTTGTACCTATCTCATTTTCAAAATCATTTATTTAGCCAGCACACATATAAAATCTGTTTCGCAAATCATTTCATTTGAGACAGGTACCTTTCGAAGTTACTTTTCCCCAAAACAATTCAAAAACAATGATTTTTTTAACTACAGGGGATACGTAACTTAAAACGTTCCTGTTCCATTACGAGAATAAAACATTTAGCTATTCATATACACTGAACCATAAAAGAATGGTCAGGGGTACTTGCCTTGCAACGCTTTACAAACCCTAATAGCTTTCACGCTGACTTTGATCCTGGAACAACTCGACTGGGATCTACAATTACAGAATACCCTAATTAGTTATACTGATATGCTTGATATCCTCAAATCCTAATAACCCCAAATCCGACAACCCGACTCGTATTAATATTATACACATAATCATGCAATTATATTTCTCGAACATAAATAGGGATATCATGTAAAACATAATTATGTATAATTACAAATATATTTTTAGAAAATTTTGGCAGCAACTTCTTTATTTATAAGACTACCCGTCGATTATAGTCGACGTCAACAATTCTCAACCATCCACAATATTATTCTGTACAACCCAACACCAATAAAAATTAATTATTCAAATCCAAACATATTTTACATAATTATTTTATTTTATTTATTTATAGAATTTAGGACTCAGAACATCGTCATCACTGTCCACCGTTGACTCACCGAAGTTCATCGTCAACGGCGGCACAATTTAATGGCGCCCGATATAATACGGGTTCCCAAATAAATTACACCGATTAATATTATTTCCCATAATGAAAGTTTTTATTTCACGAATAATAATCATTTAATCTCCTGCAGAAAAGAAATAAAAATCAAATTTGTAATAATCAAGCCCAACTACATATTCTCGGCCCAACAGAAAAAGGCCCAAACAACCAGGCCCAAACTGCAAGGCCCAAAATCAATCCAACAGTACCAAGCCCAACAACACTAAACACAGCCGCACACAAATGCACAGCCATCACCATCGCACACACGGCCTCACGGCCGCCACAACACACAACACAATTACACACACACACAATTACACACACAGACATGTACATAGTCACACACACATATACACATATATATATATTTATCCATCAAGACAAGCCATAATCGAACAAGAAGAAACAGCCGGGGAAAGTACCGGAAAAAGTACCGGAAATGGCGACGGCGAGCAACGCCGGGAAGGAAAGCGGAACAGAGAGAAAGAAAGAAAAAGAGAGACTGAGAAACGAGAGATTAAGAGATTGAAAGAGAGAGAACAGAGAACAGAGAGATTTCGAAGAAGGCAGTGATCAACCGGGGGGGTTGATTTTGTTTTGTTTTTTTTTAATTTGATAACAGATATTGCAATACAAGGCATACACGTGTCCCCCGGTTAATAAGAAACTAACACGTAGTATTTAAGATAGATACAGAGACTCTGGGCTCGGTTTTGTCTCGGAATTCAAAATTAACGGGTAAAGGTACACGAAAAACAATTCCCGAAAATTACAAAAATAATATCAAAATGTCATAAATAACCCGAAGTTTACAAAGACATAAATTTTGAAATTTTTAAAACACTTTTTAAGGTGCACTTTGTACCCGCTTTTTAACAAATAACGAAACAACACGCGGGTAAAACGATTTCCGAAAATTTCCAAAATAATTTTAAAATTCTCAGAATAATACGAACTTAATAAAATATAAGTTTCATAATTTTTAAAGATTCCCATAATTAAATATGGATTTTAGCATTTAACACACTCAGAAAATCAATTAAACATAAATAATTAACAAAATATTGATTTCTCAATTTTATAAAGTCCTAAAAATAATTATTGAAATTATAAAATTGGAAAACCAATTTTAAAGACAACCCAATTATTTATGGAATTAAAATTATCATAAAATCACTTTTACAAGCGAAATAAAATCATATAACTCGCCAATAAATCACATAATTCCAATTCCACATATTAACAAATCATAAATAATTAAATAACAATCAGTAACTGCTGCCAAAATCAATACACATCCTTTATTTATTTACTTAAACTTTTATTACACTTCCAAATATTAGAAATAAAATACAAATACACTAGTCGTTATATTCTTTCCCCCTTAAAAAGATTCTGTCCCGAGAATCTGACTCAGCTAAACAAATGAGGATATTTATCAAGCATGTCTGACTCTAATTCCCATGTAGACTCTTCTACTCGAGGATTTCTCCACAAAACTTTTACTATTGGAATTGATTTATTTCTAAGGACTCGTTCCTTACGGTCTAGGATTTGAACCGGTTGTTCTACATAGGACAAATCTGGTTGAAGATATTCTATAATTTGATTCGAATTAGGGACATAAGGCTTCAACATAGATACGTGGAACACATTATGAATGTGCGGCCACTGCGGTGGTAACGCTATCTCATAAGCAACATTTCCCACTCTCTTCAAAACCTCAAAGGGTCCTATAAATCTAGGGCTAAGTTTACCCTTCTGACCAAATCGTACTAACCATTTCCAAGGTGATACTTTTAGTAATACCAACGCTCCTATCTCAAAGTCCATGTCTTTCCTATGCAAATCTGCGTATTTTCTTTATCTATCTTGAGCTGCTTCCAATCTTTTCCGAATCAATACTATAGCATCTCTAGTCTGCTGAACCAATTCAGGGCCTAACACTTTCTTTTCTCCTACCTTATCCCAGTACAATGGTGGCCTACACTTTTGTCCATACAAAGCTTCATAAGGTGGCATCCCTATACTGGCATGGTAGCTGTTATTATACGAGAACTCAATCAAATGTAGGTGCTCATCCCAATTACCCTTAAAATCTAAAACACGGACTCTCAACATATCCTTTATGGTCTGAATCGTTCTCTCACTTTGACCATCCATTTGAGGATGATAAGCGGTGCTCATATTCAATTTCGTTCCTAGGCACTCTTGGAATTTAGTCCAAAACCTGGAATTAAATCTCGGGTCTCGATCCGCCACTATAGAAACAGGAACTCCATGTTTGGTAACTATCTCATCCAAGTATAACTTAACTAACTTTTCCAATGAATACCTTTCATTAATCGGAAGGAAATGCACTGACTTAGTCAATCTATCAATGATTACCCAAATAACATCATGATTCGCTCTCGTCTTTGGCAATCCCACTACAAAATCCATAGCAATGTCTTCCCATTTCCATTGGGGAATCTCCAAAGGTTGTAACAATCCACTCGGTCGTTGATGCTCTGCTTTCACCGTCTGATACACGTGACATTTACTTACCCAATTGGCGATATCTTTCTTTATTCCTGGCCACCAAAAATTTCTCTTCAAATCCTGGTACATCTTGGTACTACCAGGGTGGATAGAAAACCTAGAGTTGTGTGCTTCCTGCAATACCTCGTTCTTCAACTCTGTTACATTAGGAATCCAGACTCTGGATGAAAATCTATACAAACCTTGACTATCTTCTTGAGTACACAGCTCTTCTCCTGTCAAAGCATCCAACTCTTGTTCCATGACTCCTTCTTGACACCTTTTGATCTTTTCCATCAATGATGGCTGGAAAGTAACTTCATATAGCTGCTCCTGACTTTCATTAGGTACTCGAACTTCAATTTCCAATCTTTCTAAGTCTTGTGCCAACTCTTCCGCAATCTTAATCATATTCAGCCTTTCCTTTCTACTCAAGGCATCTGCTAGTACATTGGCTTTACCTGGGTGATAATTAATTGAACAATCATAGTCCTTAATCAACTCCAACCACCTTCTCTGTCTCATGTTCAGATCTTTCTGCGTGAATATGTACTTAGGCTCTTATGATCGGTGTAAATATCGCATTTCTCTCCATACAAGTAGAGATGCCATAACTTTAAAGCAAATACTATAGTCGCCAATTCAAGGTCATGAACTGGATATTTTTGTTTGTGAGGCTTTAATTGTCTAGAGGCATACGCAATCACTTTGTCATGCTGCATTAAAACACATCCCAATCCTTTCAGAGAAGCATCACTATAAATTACAAAGTTTCCCGTCTCATCCGGCAATGCTAAAATTGGAGCCGTCACTAATCTTCGCTTTAACTCCTGGAAACTTTCTTCGCAGTTTTCCGTCCAAACATACTTCTCATTCTTCCTGGTCAACTTAGTTAGTGGGGATGCAATCCTTGAGAAATCTTTCACAAACCTTCGATAATATCCTGCTAATCCAAGAAAACTTCTTATTTCCGTGGGTGTCTTCGGTTGCTCCCATTTTGATAAGGCTTCAATCTTTACCAGGTCTACTTTGATACCTTCCTTACTCACCACATGTCCAAGAAACTGTACCTCCGTCAGCCAAAACTCACACTTAGAAAACTTAGCATACAATTGCTTTTCTCTTAACTTTTGAAGAGCAATCTGCAGATGCACCGCGTGATCTTCTAGATTCTTCGAATATATGAGGATGTCATCAATAAATACAATAATAAACTTATCCAGATATTCCTTGTATACCCTATTCATCAAATCCATGAAAGCTGCTGGCGTATTTGTCAATCCAAATGACATTACTGGAAACTCGTAATGGCCATACCTTGTTCGAAATGCAGTCTTGGGGATATCCTCGGGCTTTATCTTCAATTGGTGGTAGCCGGACCTTAAATCAATCTTGGAAAAGTAACATGCTCCCTTAAGCTGGTCAAACAAATTATCGATCCGCGGAAAAGGATATTTATTCTTTATCGTCAACTTATTCAGCTCTCTGTAATCAATACACAATCTCATACTTCCATCCTTTTTCTTCACAAATAACACTGGAGCACCCCACGGAGAAACACTAGGTCGAATAACTCCTTTATCCAATAACTCCTGAAGTTGCTTAGCCAATTCTTTTATTTCAATCGGGGCCATTCTGTATGGAGCCTTAGAAACTGGTTCAGCTCCAAGTATCAAATCAATGGAAAACTCTATCTCACGATCAGGTAGCAATCCTGGTAATTCTTCTGGAAAAACATCAGGGAATTCTCTTACTACAGGAATGTCCTCCAAAATAGGGGTCTCTTTCTTCGTATCCACTACATGAGCCAAATACGCTTCACATCCTTGTCTCAGCAGTTTTCTTGCTTGCATCACTGAGAGAAACTTCCTATCTTGCCTCTGCCCTTGGTAACTAATCCTTCTATTATCTGAGGTGACAGAATAACTCTCTTTTTCTTACAATCAACTACTGGCTTACTCATCCTCGTCGGGGCAGAGTTAACTGATGTTGTACCGGGCTTAACTTGGGGAAAGTTCTGCCCTTTAAACTTTTTATTCTTATTCCTACCAAACCAACGCTGAAACCTTCGACTTGCTATTCCTGATTCTGACTTTGCAGGTCCACTTTCAAATTTCCTTTTCTTTTCACCCTGCTCCTTTGCAGCTAACTTCTGATCACTTTCTATCACCAGGGTAGCCTGAACTACCGAAGTATATGTCTTGAGTTGTAAGGCTACAACTCCACTTCTTATTTCTGGCTTCAACCCTTGTTGAAACCGCTTCGCTCGTTGGGCTTCTGAACTCACATATTCCGGTGCTATACGGGCCAACTCCGTAAACTTCGCTTCATATTCCATAACACTCCTATTTCCTTGTTTCAACTCCAAAAATTCCATCTCCATTTGACTTTGGAGACAGGCTGGAAAGTATTTTTCCAAAAATAATTCTGTGAATCTGGCCCAGGGAACTGAACCTTCTCCTTCTAGGGCTCGCGTAGATTCCCACCAATAATTCGAATCATTTCCCAGAAAATAACTAGCATAATCAGTCTTTAAATCCTCACTCACCTTAGTGAGCGTAAACGCCTTTTCCATTTCCTTTAACCATATCCTGGCAGCAACAGGATCTACCTCTCCTTTAAACTCTGGGGGCTTCAATGCTTGAAAAGACTTAAAACTAACACCTTGATTTGCCCCTCTCATCTCATGCTGCTGTTGGATTTGTAGTTGCTGATGTTGGATTTGCTGTTGTTGTTGCTGTATGAGTTGCTGTTGCTGTTGTTGTTGCTGTTGCAATTGTTGCTGCTGTTGCTGGAATTGTTGTTGCTGTTGGGCCAGCTGTACAGTCTGCTGACGCAACAAGTTCATCAAATCACTCATGGAAGGATCCCCAGCAGATCCGTTATTGGGCTGAGAATTTTTCTTTGGTGGCATCTCCTGAAACATAATAGTCATATATAAGAAAATGGATTGCTCCAGCAGTTTATATTTATGCATCAGGAGAGCGTTGCCACTAAGACAATATTCTCATCTCCCATTATAATTGGATCCATCCTGAGTGAATGATTATAATCTAAAAATGCCAGCAACAAAATCAACAATAACAATAACAACAATAATAGCAACACACAATATGTAAAACTTAAAAATAATATAAAGCAGCTGAAATACAATAACCAACAGAATCCAACCAGTACAACTGAAAATCCAAATACAAAGAACCATCAGAATACACGCCAAAATTGGCTGTCATAACAGCCTCGCCTATCACAAACTATCACAACATAATGTACATATACAAAGAAAACCATCACAGAACTCCTAGAAGTCAACTCTGAGCTCTGCATCCCTCTACTGCAACTCTGTCTAGTCTCTACCACTGCCACCAATGGAACCTAGCTCAAACACTAGCCAGTTCACTAGGTCCTGATACTGCACAGCTCTGAACTCTGAACTAATGAAACGGTCAACAGACCTAGCCCTCTCTACAGCCATCTGGGCTAATGCTCTCACACGGGCTCGAACCTCAGGGGAAGGGGCAGAAATACCCTGAAATGGTGCAATAGGTACTTGGTCCAACTGGGCAGCAAACTCTAGACTCTGCTCTCTGATAAAGGATGTATTCACCGCCCTATGCACATGATAAGGGATTGGTGAAGAAATACCACTAGGGGCCACAAGAGGTACCGGAGGTCTCATCATGGAAGAACTAGGATCGCATCCAGGAGGGAAATCCCTGACAGCAGATACAGACCTACGTACCCAACGGGGATGAGGACCAGATCCAGGGATGTCTCGAGGCACAAAAGAAGGAACTGGGGGAGGAGACATAGGGGTCTCCTCGGCAACAGCATCAAGGGGTTTCTCCGAATCTGAGCTTTCCGAATCAGAAGCCCGAGATGGAGAACTCGAAATCGCAATAGGCCACTGCCAACATAATAAATATACAGGCAAGACACAACCAGGTCAAGGCAATTCTATCAAAACATTTAATAGATGTCAGGGTAACGCCGTCGGAACCCTCGACTGACTCTAAAGGTTTGCTCCTCTATATGAGTTGCTGACTCACACTTAAAGACTTACATTATCACCTACTTGACACAATCCCTAACCTGAATCAGGGACTTGAACCTGTGGCTCTGATACCAACTGTGACGGCCTCAACCCCGGGGTCAGGAGTTGACGTCGCTAAACACAATTACTCAAAAATATAAACAACAGAATTATTATTAAAATATATTAACTTGATCTGAAACCAAGATCTGATCCAGGTTCAAGTATAATTCAGATTCTTATTTTTACAAGCTCTTTATTCACTATCTACGACACACTAACTTTATTCAGCAACTCCTCAGACCTCATGGCCTGATACAAACTAACTCAGAGGAGCCGGGTCCAATAGGGGCGGGAACATAGGTCGGTCTGACTGATCTTCTAGTCATCTGCGAAATATACATAACAGTTTGTAAGGGTGAGCATAATCGCTCAGCAGTACCAAATATAAATAACAGATTAAAACAGTAATGTAACAATAATGGGAACAGAGCTGTAATCATAATGTCAACAGTTCATAATGATAATCAAAGTAGCTGGATATCACTAATTAGCATGCTTTGTGAAAAAAATATTATAGTGTGCTGCGTAATACCAGAGTCCAATTTTCGCAGCTAACCATTTTATAAAACCGCTGTATCAATCAATCATGCTTTCATATAATTCACAAATCCCAATCAGATACATAGCGGATATGTGAAGATAGCTGATCAGGCTATCAGCACCAGACGGCTCTAACTGCCATCACATTTACCTGTTCCGGAACTCAGAGACTAGCTAGGTCTCTGACCTGCTGGACTAATCGGTTTTATAATGCGCGTAACCGAATTAGCCTCTTACGCTACCTCAATAGGCCTACTCTGGCCCCAATGTATCCCATATCTGACCGTTTTATACAGTTTTCAAAAAAAACACTTGTACCTATCTCATTTTCAAAATCATTTATTTAGCCAGCACACATATAAAATCCATTTCGCAAGTCATTTCATTTGAGACAGGTACCTTTCGAAGTTACTTTTCCCCAAAATAATTCGAAAACAATGATTTTTATAACTACAGGGGATACGTAACTTAAAACGTTTCTGTTCCATTACGAGAATAAAACATTTAGCTATTCATATACACTGAACCATAAAAGAATGGTCAGGGGTACTTGCCTTTCAACGCTTTACAAACCCTAATAGCTTTCACACTGACTTTGATCCTGGAACAACTCGACTGTGATCTACAATTACAGAATACCCTAATTAGTTATACCGACATGCTTGATATCCTCAAATCCTAATAACCCCAAATCCGACAACCCGATTCGTATTAATATTATACACATAATCATGCAATTATATTTCTCGAACATAAATAGGGATATCACGTAAAATATAATTATGTATACTTACAAATATATTTTTAGAAAATTTTGGCAGCAACTTCTTTATTTATAAGACTACCCGTCGATTATAGTCGACGTCAACAATTCTCAACCATCCACAATATTATTCTGTACAACCCAACACCAATAAAAATTAATTATTCAAATCCAAACATATTTTACATAATTATTTTATTTTATTTATTTATAGAATTTAGGACTCAGAACATCGTCATCACCGTCCACCGTTGACTCACCGAATTTCATCGTCAACGGCGGCACAATTTATTGGAGCCCGATATAATACGGGTTCCCAAATAAATTATACCGATTAATATTATTTCCCGTAATGAAAGTTTTTATTTCACGAATAATAATCATTTAATCTATTGCAGAAAAGAAATGAAAATCAAATTTGTAATAATCAAGCCCAACTACATATTCTCGGCCAAACAGAAAAAGGCCCAAACAACTAGGCCCAAACTGCAAGGCCCAAAATCAATCCAACAGTACCAAGCCCAACAAAACTAAACACAGCCGCACACAACTGCACAGCCATCACCATCGCACACACGGCCTCACGACTGCCACAACACACAACACAATTACACACACAGACATGCAGATAGTCACACACACATATACACACACATATATATATATATATATCCATCAAGACAAGCCATAATCGAACAAGAAGAAATAGCCGGGGAAAGTACCGGAAGAAGTACCGAAAATGGCGATGGCGAGCAACGCCGGGAAGGAAAGCGGAACAGAGAGAAAGAAAGAAAAAGAGAGACTGAGAAATGAGAGATTAAGAGATTGAAAGAGAGAGAACAGAGAACAGAGAGATTTCGAAGAAGGCAGTGATCAACCGGGGGGTTGATTTTGTTTTGATTTTTTTTTAATTTGATAACAGATATTGCAATACAAGGCATACACGTGTCCCCGGTTAATAAGAAACTAACACGTAGTATTTAAGATAGATACAGAGACTTTGGGCTCGGTTTTGTCTCGGAATTCAAAATTAACGGGTAAAGGTGCACGAAAAACAATTCCCGAAAATTACAAAAATAACATCAAAATGTCATAAATAACCCGAAGTTTATAAAGACATAAATTTTGAAATTTTTAAAACACTTTTTAAGGTGCACTTTGTACCCGTTTTTTAACAAATAACGAAACAACACGCGGGTAAAACGATTTCCGAAAATTTCCAAAATAATTTTAAAATTCTCAGAATAATACGAACTTAATAAAATATAAGTTTCATAATTTTTAAAGATTCCCATAATTAAATATGGATTTTAGCATTTAACACACTCAGAAAATCAATTAAACATAAATAATTAACAAAATATTGATTTCTCAATTTTATAAAGTCCTAAAAATAATTATTGAAATTATAAAATTGGAAAACCAATTTTAAAGACAACCCAATTATTTATGGAATTAAAATTATCATAAAATCACTTTTACAAGCGAAATAAAATCATATAACTCGCCAATAAATCACATAATTCCAATTCCACATATTAACAAATCATAAATAATTAAATAACAATCAGTAACTGCTGCCAAAATCAATACACATCCTTTATTTATTTACTTAAACTTTTATTACACTTCCAAATATTAGAAATAAAATACAAATACACTAGTCGTTATAACTTAACATTAGAAGATAAGGAGAAGCTGCTATGGAACAAGTCTATTCTAGTTCAGCCTAAGACAAATCAGATGTTGAATCAATTTGCAGCATTTGGGGTAAAAGCCAAGCAAGCTAGAGACACTTCTGGATTAGGTTCTGACAGAGAGAAATTCCAGACTGGGATATAAGTTGATATTAGAGATCCATTCACATTGAATGACAAGCCATATGAAGAGATCACATAGAAGCACCTTGACAAAGTGTTTTCTGCTTAAGTAGTGATGGATACTCATGATGGTTATGAAGAAAACGAGAAATTGATCTTATTTCTGATTGATGGCAGAACTTATAGATTATCTGACTCTGATGTGCTGAAGAAATATGTCAATGAGCTCCAACATATTCATTATCTACTGGAGGTAAATTTTGATGTTACCAGGAAATGGTCAGAATATATTCTGAAGACAATAAGAGATTTAATCAGAATTTCTGGTGCAAGAATGACAGAGTATACTCCAATGATGACTGAGGATAATGGAAGAGAAAATCCTATGAGGAAAAATTCTGCGAAGGTAGAAGTAATTATGAAAGGAAGATGCTTATGCTATAATGAAGATTCTACACATCCAAGGGTAATCAGACTGGGAGATGGACCTGAAAGAAATCCAATTTCTGCACTCAGAGTTGCCATATATCAGATTGGTGATACTGAAGAGGAAGAACTGCAGCAAGTCAAAGCTCAGTTACTTGAAGTTAAAAGAAATGCAGAGACCAAGCTGGTATCAGACTTTGTAAGGAATCATTATGGATTCAGGCTAATTCAGTGAATTTGGTAAAAGCTGCATGGACTGTAAGTTGTATTTAGTTGTGCATATAAACTCTCATTGCATTTATACTTAAATGTTTTTGACATCATCAAATCTATAAACTTGTTTATTTTTATAATTTACAAGTTGGGGGAGATTGTTAGATATATTTGTGATGTCATGTCTAATCTGATTTGTTTAGTTTCAGAACTTACTATCAAAACTTAACTAGAAATCAGAACTTACTAAAGACAGGAAGTTATCAGAACTTAAGCCATCGGGACTTACATCAGAACTTAAGTGCCGATACACTTCAGGGATGAAAAGTAGCTGATTTACAGGAGATGATCTGGATTAAACAAAAGAAGATATACTTGGAGAGTTGTACAGCTAAAGGACTACAGTAGATAACCTCTGATTGATGTATTTTAGGAAACAGAATATATCATATCAATTAGGAGATATCTTGTAACTGTGTAGTATATAAACACAGATTAGGGTTTACACTATATGTGTTATCATTCACGAGAATATTATTTATTGTAACCCTAGCAGCTCTTAGTGATATCATACACCACTGAGAGAGTAGATTAAACCTACTATAACAAAGTTTGATATATTGAATAAACTTGTTTTCTGTTACATACTTGTGTTTATAATCGAATTGATTGTAGATACTATATTCAACCCCCTTCTATAGTATCATTGAGGCCTAACAAAGAAGATGTAATTCAAGAAGTCTCAGAAGAAAAGAAGCTTCGGGAAGAAGTTCAGTGGAGGGGAAAAGAAGTTGTTTGGAAGAGGAGAAGGAAAGGACTCTAAAGTTGGAAAAGTCGACAGATCAAAAATCAAGTGCTACAACTGTGATGAACCTGGTCACTTTGCTACAAAAGCAAAAAGACAAAGCATGACAAAGGGAAGAACAAAGCCTTGATAACCTCAAGAAAGGATTGGATGGATTTCACTGATTCTGAAAATGAAGAAACATGCTATGCACTGATGGCTAGTTTTGATGCTCCTGCTTCCTCTGATTCTAAGGTATCAACTTATTTCTTCTCTTTTGATACTGAAGATATATCTGAAATGAAATCTATTCTTAAGTCTCTTCATGGAAATTTTAAAAATAAGATTCTAGAGAACAATAGGCTGTTAACTGAAAATGAAATCTTAAAGTCTAGGAATGAATAGTTGGAGTCTGACTTAGTAAATCAGATTGAAATTCAGAAAGAATGTGAGAAAGCTAAACATACAGTAAAGATACTAGAAGCTAAGTACAATATGTTAGAGAATGAATTAAAAAATAAGAGGAAAACACTTAAAGCCTGGACTGATCCAGGAAAAAAGGTTAATGAGATGATCTCTAAGAAAAACTGGAAAGAATGTCTTGGTTATGTAGATGGAATTAAGGATGTTGAAAATGAAAATAAAACTACCCTTAAGACTCTTATTAATTTTATCTCTTCAGAAGCTGATGAACCCAAATCTATCTTTGAAAAGGGTTCAACATCAGCATCCCAAAAAAAGTCAGTAAGTGATAAATCTCAAAGAAAGGAAAACAAGGAAACCATTAAAACTGCTAAGAAAGAAAAGAACATGGGACTTTTGTCTAAAAGACAATTGGAAAAGAAATTATCTAAGGTTACTCACAAACCTAAAGTTAAAAGTCCTAAAAGAAACAGGAATGGTAAGCAAGATATTTTTAAGGATTCTAATTATAAGTTTGTTCCCAATGCTACTAGAAAACTTGTTTTAACTTTGGTAATACTAATCATCTTGCTATTGATTGCAGGAGAAGTAAGAAAATGAAAACTGCTATTCCTGAGTCTGATGTTAGGGGTAGATCAGTATTTTATAAACCACAAAATCCTTGTTTTCATTATGGTAGTAGTTGGCATTCAATTTACACTTGTAGTTTCTATCATAAGCTGTATCACAACTATAACGACTCGTGTATTTTTATTTTATTTCTATTTTATTTGGTAGTGTAATAAAGGTTTAAGTAAATAAATAAAATGTGTATAATGGTTTTTGGCAGCGGTTATTGATTGTTATTTAATTAATTATGATTTGTTGATAAGTGGGATTGAATTGTGAGATTTATTAGTGAGTTACATGATTTATTTTGCTTGTAAAAGTGATTTTATGGTAATTTTAATTCCATAAATATTTGGGTTGTCTTTAAAATTTGTTTTCTAATTTTATAATTTCAATAATTATTTTTAGGACTTTATAAAATTGAGAAATCAATATTTTGTTAATTATTCATTTTAAGTAATTTCCTGAGTGTGTTAAATGCTAAAATCCATATTTAATTATGGGAACCTTTAAAAATTATGAAACTTATAATTTATTAAGTTCGTATTATTCTGAGAATTTTAAAATTATTTTGGAAATTTTCGGAAATCGTTTTACCCGCGTGTCGTTTCGTTATTGGTTAAAAAGCGGGTATAAAGCGTACCTTAAAAATTGTTTAAAAATTTTGAAATTTATATTTTGATTTATTTCGGGATATTTATAATATTTTAGTGTTGTTTTCATAATTTTCGGAGGTTGTTTTATTTGCACCTCATTCTATTAATTTCGAGTTTCAGGGGCAAAACAGACTATCAACCCTTCATATCTATCTCAATTGCAACGTGTCAGAATTTTAGAAAAACTAGTGCTACGTGTTGCAATTGTAGTGCAGGAGAGAAAAAAAACAAACAAAACCCCCCACCCCCCTGTTTTTCTTTCCCTCGGCTTCACTTCCCCTGTATCTCGATCTTGTCTCTCTCTATCAATCTATCAGTTCTCTCTCCTTATTCCTCCGTTTTCTTTCTTTTTCTCATCTTCTTCCCCCTTGCTCTGTTTAATTCTTGCTCGGCTGCGTTGTTTCAATCACCGTTTTCCGGTATCTTTTCCGGCTACTCGGTTCTTGTTTCTCTGATACATGCATATGTACCTGTGTGTATATAGCGTATGTGTGTGTTAATTATGTGAGTATATGTGTGTGTGGCTGTGTTTGTTGTTACTCCGATTTGGTGGTTTTCGGTGGCGCGTGATTTACACGCGCGTGTGCGTGTGTCTCTGCGCAGTCTGTGTTGCAAAATTTATTTATTATTTTTATTAATTTTAATTCCTTTGTATGCAGGAATTATTTGATAAAGCATTCATGATATTAATAATTCGTGCAGGAAATATTTTGGAATAATCGGTAGAATTTATTTGGATACCCGAATATTTTCGGGCACCAATAAATTTTGCCGCCGTACCGCGATAACTCGTTACGAGCGGACGGTGATGACGATGTTCTGAGTCCTAAATTTTATAATAAATAAAATGATTTTTCGTAAAATATTTTCGGACTTAAATAATTAATTGCGATTGGTGTTGGGATGTAAGTTGTATAAAAGGGTAAAATAATATTGTGGATGGTTGAGAATTGTTGACGTCGATTGCAAACGACGGGTAGTCTTATAAATAAATAAGATGCTGCCAAAATTTCCTAAAAATATGTTCGAAAATATATATTTATACGTGTTACCCTAACAATATTTCTGACTATGTGATTACGGGTTTGTGTGTATAATAATAATACGAGTCGGGTTGTCGGATTTGGGTTATTAGGATTTGAGGATATCAAGCATGTCGGTATAACTAATTAGGGTATTCTGTAATTGTAGATCCCAATCGAGTTGTTCCAGGATCAAAGTCAGCGTGAAAGCTATTAGAGTTTGTAAAGCGTTGCAACGCAAGTACCCCTGACCATTCTTTTATGGTTCAGTGTATATGAATAGCTAAATATTTTATTCTCTTGATGGAACAGAAATGTTTTAAGTTACGTATCCCCTGTAGTTATAAAATCATTGTTTTCCAATTATTTTGGGGAAAAGTAACTTCGAAAGGTACCTGTCTCAAATGGAATGATTTGTGAAACGGATTTTATATGTGTGTTGGCTAAATAAATGATTTTGAAAATGAGATAGGTACAAGTGTTTTTGAAAACTGGATAAAACAGTCATATATGAGATAAATTGAGGCCAGAGTAGGCCTATTGAGGTGGCGTAAGAGGCTAATTCGGTTGCGCGCATTATAAACCGATTAGTCCAGCAGGTCAGAGACCTAGCTAGTCTCTGAGTTCCGGAACAGGTAAATGGGATGGTAGTTAGAGCCGTCTGGTGTTGATAGCCTGATCAGCTGTCTTCAAATATCCGCTATGTATCTGATTGGGATTTGTGAATTATATGAAAGCATGATTGATTGATACAGCGGTTTTATAAAATGGTTAGCATGCTAAAATTGGACTCTGGTATTACGCAGCACACTATAATGTTGATTTCACAAAGCATGCTAATTAGTGATATCCAGTTACTTCGATTATCATTATGAAATGTTGATATCATGATTACAGCTCTGTTCCCATTATTGTTACATTACTGTTTTAATCTGTTATTCATATTTGGTACTGCTGACCGATTATGCTCACCCTTGCAAATTGGTATGTACATTTCGCAGATGCCTAGAAGATCAGTCAGAGCGACCCATGTTCCCGCCCCTACTGGACCTGGCTCCTCTGAGGTAGTTCGTATCAGACCATGAGGTCTGAAGAGTTGCTGAATAAAGTTAGTGTGTCGTAGATAGTGAATAAAGATTTTGTAATATTAAGAATCTGAATTATACTTGAACCTGGATCGGATCTTGGTTTGGGGTCAAGTTAATATATTCTAATAATAATTCTGTTGTTTATAATTTTTGAGTAATTGTGTTTAGTGACGTCAACTCCTGACCCCGGAGTTGAGGCCGTCACAACAACTATTATGAACCTGTGCCTAAATTCAATAAAACTGCTTATATACTCAATTCTTCTAGTTCTGCTAAATCTACTTCTGATAAGACAAATCCTGGCAAGGGAAAAACTGTCAGAAGTGAGCCTGAATCACAAAGACTTAAGTTGTCCAAAAAGAGGGCCCAACAAGTGTGGGTCCTTAAAAATCCTTCTAATTAATCATTCCTCTGACTGCAGGGTAACATGAAAAACACTCTTATCTTGGATAGTAGATGTTCAGGAAATATGACTGGAAATAAATCCCCGCTGTCAGAATTTGAGAAGAAGGCTGACTCAAATGTATCTTATGGAGATGGAAATATAGGACATACTCTGGGATATGGCAATTCGATAATTGGAAAGGTAGCTATAGAAAATGTAGCTCTGGTGGAAGGACTGAAGCATAATCTTCTAAGCATCAGTAAAATCACTAATAGAGGTTATCATGTGGTGTTCTATGACTCTTACTGTGAAGTTGTTCATAATAAGTCAAAGAAGGTTGTCTTGATGGGATACAGACATGGAAATATGTATGAAGTATGACTGCATGAAAGTCTTGAGCAAGAAGCTACTTGCCTTATCTCAAAGGCATCAGTAGATGAGAGCTGGAATTGGCACAAGAAGCTCTCACTTCTCAACTTTAATTCAATCAATGAACTTGCCAAGAAGGAGCTAGAAAGAGGATTACCAAATATGCTATACTCGTCTGATGTTCTTTGTGATGCTTGTCAAAAGTCTAAGCAAAGAAGAGTATCTTTCAAAAGTAAAACAGAATTCTCTATTACTGAGCCATATCATATGTTACACTTGGATCTCTTTGGACCAGTAAACATAATATCTATCAACAAGAAAAGGTACACACTTGTAATTGTTGATGATTTCACTAGATACACTTGGGTTTATTTTCTACAAAGGAAGGATGAAACTCCAAAAATTCTTCTTGTTCATATAAGGTAAATTGAGAATAGATCCACCCACGAAGTGAAAATACTGAGAAGTGATAATGGCACTGAGTTCAAGAAATCAAAAATGGAGGAAGTTTGCAAGTACAAAGGTATACAACAACAATTCTCAGCTCCTGGCACACCCCAACAAAATGAGTTTGTTGAGAGAAAGAACAGAACCCTGATTGAAGTTGGCAGGACTCTGCTAGAAGAAGCAAAAATACCCACTTAATTCTGGGCTGAAGCAGTAAACACAGCTTGTTATACTCAGAATATCACACTGATAAACAAACATGGTGTTACTCCTTATCAGATGCTGAAAGAAAAGAAGCCCAGTCTCAAACATCTTCATGTATTTGGATGTAAGTGCTTTGTTCTGAGAACTCATACTGACCAGCTAGGAAAATTTGAATCAAAAGCTGATGAAGGAATCTTTGTTGGTTACTCGCCATCAAGAGCATACAGGGTTTTCAATCTGTGAACAAATACTGTAGTTATCTCCATATGTATCTTTTGATGATAAGAAGATTCTTGATTTTGAAGAAGACTCTCATGAAATTCTTATCTTTGTAAATGAAAATGCACTGTTGGAATCTGGATCAAACTCTAATGAACTGTCAATTACTGATGATCCAAATCCTGATACTCCTTCAGATTCTGAAGATGATCATTGTACTAATGAACCTTCACATGTTGAGGGGAGCAACAACAAGGTTCAACTGATAGTACTAACACTGAAGAATCAACTCAAGGTTCTTCTCAATCTGGTCATTCAGAATCCAATGCTGATTCAATATAAGATGGACATGAGTCAAGTCCCAAAACTTCATCAGGAGATGACAACACTGATTCAGGGGAGTCTCAAATGCATTTGATGAGGCATACAATTCAGGGGGAGCATCTAGTCCCAGAAGGACACTTCCTAGTGCCAGAAAATGGAATAAAGATCATACTCCTGATCTAGATTATTAGAAATCCCGATGAAGGTATAAAGACAAGGAGTGCAACTCAAAATGAATGTTTGTATCACAATCTACTTTCAAAATAAGAGCCAAAGAAAGTACAAGATGCTCTCAAGGATGCAGATTGGGTCATAGCTATGCAAGAAGAGTTGAATGAGTTCGAAAGAAATGAAGTTTGGAAGCTGGTGCCTAGACCTAAAAACAGGTCAATTGTAGGCACAAAGTGGGTCTTCAGAAATAAGACTAATTCTGATGGAACTATTATCAGAAACAAGGCAAGATTGGTGGCTAAAGGATATTCCCAATAGGAAGGCATGGACTATGATGAAACATTTGCTCTTATTGCTAGGCTGGAAGCAATCAAAATTTTTATAGCATATGCTGCACAGAAGAAATTTAAAGTCTTTCAAATGGATGTCAAGAGTGCATTTCTCAATAGAGAACTTGAAGAGAAAGTCTATGTTGAACAGCCACCTGGTTTTGTGGATCCCAAACATCCTGATTATGTTTATAGACTTGACAAAGCACTCTATGGACTAAAGCAAGCACATAGGGCATGCTATGAGACCATTGCTCAGTTTCCGCTGGAAAGTGGATTCAAAAGAGGTACAATAGATAAAACTTTATTTTATTTGAATCAAGGTAAAGATCTGCTTTTAGTTCAAATTTATGTGGATGATATCATTTTTGGATCAACTAATCAAAAACTGTGTGATAAGTTCTCAAAGTTGATGTAATCAAGATATCAAATGAGCATGATGGGAGAGATGAGTTACTTCTTGGGATTGCAAATTAAACAGACTGATAATGGTATCTATATTAATTAGTCAAAGTACACAAAGAATCTGTTGAAAAGGTTTAATATACAAGAAAGTGCAGATGCAACTACTCTTATGGCAACTACTACAAAGCTTGATCCTCATGAAGGTATAACAATTGATGTCACAAACTACAGAGGTATGATTGGTTCTTTTATGTACCTAACGGCTAGTAAGGCAGACATTATGTTTGCCACCTGTTTATGTGCAAGATTTCAGGAAAATCCAAGGGAGCCACATCTTATTGCAGTGAAGAGAATCTTCAGATACCTCAAGGGTACTATATCACTTGGTCTCTGGTATGCAAGGGAAATTGATTTTGAATTATGTGGATATTCAGATGCTGAATTTGTTGGCTGCAAGATAGACAGGGAGAGTACATCTGGGAGTTGTCAGTTTTTGGGAGGCAGATTAGTCTCATGGTTCAGTAAGAAGCAGAAATCCATTTCTACTTCAACTACTGAGGCTGAATATATTACAGCTAGGAGCTGTTGTGCTCAGTTGTTATGGATGAGAAACCAGCTCATGGACTATGGATTAGCATTTTCTAAAATTCCTATTTATTGTGATAATCAAAGTGATATTGCTATGATAGGAAACCCGGTGCAACACTCTCTTACTAAATATATCAGCATCAGATATCATTTTATAAGAGAGCATGTCATGGAAGGAACGATTGAGCTTCATTTTGTTCCTACTGATCAGCAGCTGGCTGATATCTTCACGAAGCCATTACCTGAAGCAACATTTACAAACCTTGTCAATGAACTTGGTATGGTTAGTTGGAACAAATAAATTATTTTTAATTTATATATGATCAAATCCTGATGTATTTTGATCAAATCCTGATATGTCCTAAATATTGTTCAAGATATTAAGTTGGAAATTTTTGATGTATTTTATTATATTGATGATAAATTAAGTAAATTTATTTGCTAATAGTGCATATATGAGTATATATCATTGTCATCATTGCAAATCAGTCTAGGGAGACGCACTTTAATAAGATATCTTTTGGTTAAATCATTAAGTTAACTCCGTACTTAATAATCAGACCCCTAGTCTTTTGATATTCCCTCTCTCTCTCTCGGTTATTTAAACCATCACTCATCATCCAGTCCAATCATCTCTTCCTAAACATAAAACGCTTTCTTCACTTTCATTTCTCATATCTCTTTCTACTCAAACAATGGTCCATTTTAGCTGGTTCTACAACCATTTCACTAATATTGTAACATTTTTTAATGATGGATTGCAAACTCAATATCACATCAACACTATTTCAAATGACATCTGGAGTCAACTTCCGGAAATCATCAAAAATGACTTTCTGATATTTCAAAGAGATCTTTCCCTCAACACTCTTCAATAGCAAGAGAGGATCATTCACCTTGCTGTCCTCTTTGTTGAAAGCAAGAAGAAGCCCTGAACATCCTCTGACCGTTTCTATTCACCATCAGCTTTGTCAGGCTTCTAAAACTAAGGCTGTTGAGATTCTTCTCTATAAGACTATGATTTTCTTGTAATCATCTATGCATGTAATCAAAATTTTCATGAAATGTACTCTCCTGAATTATTAATGAAATTTTGTTTGTTTTGCTTACAAGACCTAATCTATGTTCCTTAGTTGTGTATGCATGTGCTCGTTCTTAATTTTAGCATGTTAATCTCTAGATCACACAATTAACAAGTATCTTTTGATTATTCTTGAGATTAAAATTGTGGTTTTCTGATAAGCTTGAGTTATTTTGACAAATACTGATGAATTTGAATCGACAAATTCGGACGATGTCAAATCCTGACAGATAAGAGGTACCAAATACTGATGACAGGTCAACATGTTTTAATTTAGAATATTATTGAAAAATGATTTCTGAATTGTTTAATGTTGAAAAGTGATTGTTTTCTTAATTATTGTTTAAAAGTGGATAAATTGTTGAACAAAGTCACAAAACAATTTACTAAAAGAGCAGTGCGTCCTTTGTTCCTAATTCCGCACATTACTCCACTTTCCACTCCAATTCTTCAGTAATTATCCTCTATCAGAAATCTAATTCACCAAGCTTCCTTCTCCGAGTGTGTTACATACAACTAA
This sequence comes from Apium graveolens, assembly GCF_009905375.1. Classification (NCBI taxonomy): domain Eukaryota; kingdom Viridiplantae; phylum Streptophyta; class Magnoliopsida; order Apiales; family Apiaceae; genus Apium; species Apium graveolens. The sequence goes on from NC_133654.1 coordinate 102,063,740, forward strand.
GCTTTATAAACTTATATTTGCACAAGAACCTCTGTGACACATATCATCATACACACAGCCTCGCTATTCACATCTAACGAATACTTTTCTCAACGCCTACAACATCATGTCATCTTCTGAGATTTCACCCTTCTTCAGCCAACCCACTATTATTCATGGCAACACTTTTGGAACCAATAACTACTTGGATCCGCTTACATATCAGCAGTTTCCTCAATCTTTTCATGATATACAGGATTTCTTACTCCAATGTCCAATTAGATATGCTCTCACAAATCCTACCAAGGTATTATACAGGGTTGTAATGCAGGTATGGGATATAGCTCTAATTAATGATATAAATAATGCTTTCTCTTTTGAATATAAGGGACGCAAGTATGAGGTTGATGCTGATGTTCTGGTTCAAGCATTGAGGTTTCCTGCTTGTGATGGTGCTCCTGATAATTATGCAACTGAGCAGCTGTTTGATATGCTCAGAACTCTGAACTACAAAGGTGACATCACAATAATTGGAAAATTGACAAGGAAAAAAATTAAAGAGAGAATGGAATTTCATCTTTGATTGCATCAGCAGATGTTTCTTGAATAAGACAACAAATTTTGATGCTCTTCCGTCTACTTCTCTGAAAATTGGGTACTCTCTTCTCTATTCTGGTAATTTTGACTATGGTAACACCATTCTTCAATTCATATTTTCTAGGAGAACGGATACATCAGGAGTAATAGGGTATACTAGATTTCTTCAACTGATTTTTAATTTTCTATGCCCTAATGCTGAATTTACTAATGATGAATTGCTTCCTGTATTTCTAATTTCTGAGAAGGGTATCACTGATCATATTAAAAAAGCTGAAAGGAATAAGTTTTCAGGACTTACCTTCCTGCCTCAGGAGGTCAGGAAATTTCTATTGAGAAATAGACCTACTCATTCACAAGTGCCTGCAAATCCTGATGCTGGCACCTCTGTAACATTTCCTGATGTTGTGGAACAAAATAATACCCATCTTGTTTCTAACCCAAGCATTCCTTCTCCTAAATAGAATCCAATCCAGCTCCTAAATCAGCCTCCTCTGATGTCTCTCAAAAGACATCAGTTGTACTAAAGAAAAGGCTGGTTAAGAAATTTGCTCAATCTAAATAGAGAGCTCAACAGGCCTCACTGAGTGATAGTGAGAAGAAAAAAGAATGTTTTCCAGTCCGGAAAAGAAGGTTGATCATGCAAGATGATTCTAACTCTGATGATCAGATGCCCATTGGGCCAAGGATGAAGATGATAAAATCATCAGTTGCAATTCCTAATGACTCTGTTGACACAACTGAAACTAAGGAGCCAACTACTGATGCTAGTGCTCTGATAAAAAAGTTTCCAGTGAACAAAAAAAACTGTTGAGCCCAAGCAAACTGACAAGAGCAAGTTAAAAAGAAAAGCTGAAGATGTGGTTAGATACATCAGAAAGAAGAAAAAGGATCAGACCTTTGCTAAATGTCAGTCCAAAAGAACCTAAGTCTCAAAGTGATTTAGCAACTGAGACACATCCAGGCACACAAGAACCATCTTCTCAATGGGAAGATGCAGACAAAGTGGCTGCACAAATAATTATTGATTTTGCTCAAGGTGATCTTCTTGTTGCCTCTAAACAACTGCTGCAAGGAAAGAAGGCTCATCAGGATGTATTGTTAAAGGTGGATGTAGTTATTAATGATCTGATGGTTGAGGAGAGTACAAGAACCTTCACCATTACTTGCTGAAGCAGCTCATATTTCTCAGGCCCCACAAGAACCATCAGTTCAAAGTACTAATACTGGCCTAGTTCATTCTCCTGACAAATCAAATCCTAATGCTACAACAAATCCTGATGTTAATCAACTATCCATTCAAGCAGCTTTTGCTGATGATTTTTTGCTGCTAACTAGCTTGATAAAGCATCCTGATGCGTTGTTTGTTCCTCCATTATCATCACTTCCACTTGAGGATTCACCTTCAGGTATTGCTTATTTTCCTCTGTTGTTCCTCATATTTATATGATTATAAATAGTCTCTTGTTTGAGGTTAACTCTATTTATATGACATGCATACTACTCCTCTCAGCCATCTCTTATTTCTTTGAAAAATGTGTGATTGTGCTTTTCTATGAGACTGTGTGAAAATATTATGTGAGAAAACTAAATTTTGAGTGGCAATCTCCTATACTGGTAAAAGGAGAAGTAGTTTTGAGAAAAGAATTTTATAAGTTTTTCTTTACTTATAAACTTTCTTATGTGAAAAACATATTACTCTTAAAAGTAATATATTGTGTGAGAAGTGATGAGATCACTTGAAAAGAAAAGAGAGATTTAGGTGTTACCCTGTTTTATATTTCACGATCTCATCAGGAACAGATACTTATTGCTAAGGATCATCTTAAAGGCAAAGCAATTCTTCCTAGCTTTGCAAATTCTTCTGAAGGTCTGTCTAGCTCTGATTCCGATGAAGACAGTGATCCTGATGATTCTGACACAGCTTATCTTAAGATTGCTATTGATGAATCTAAGAAGTCCAATGTTGGTTCTTCTTCACATTTCAATGCTGATCCTTCTTATTACAATGCTGATGCTGAGCATTTTCAAAAGACTGAATGGGATTTTGCATGGAGAGATGCACATACTTCTATCTCCTCAGTTGTTGGTATACAACATGTTCACAGGGCCTATGATGAACTTCAAAACTCTGAAATTAAATTGCATATCAAGGCCTCTACCATTTCTATGAAAGGAATTCTCTCTGAACTTGCTGATATGAAGAAATCTCATACTAGTTTATAGAACAAGTTTGATGCATTTATGATTAATCCACTTACTTCAGCTGAACTCATAAGTGTGAAAAAGGCTGTTAAAGTCGTGGTTCAATCTCAACAAAGCATGGATACTTGATTTTCCTTCTTGGAAGATAAAGTGTCTTCAATGACTGATAAACTGGATGCTATATTTTATCTTCTTTCAAATACAGATGCCAAAAAGGGGGAGAAGATAGCTGTCACAAAATGTACACCTGATTCTATTCAGTTGAAAGATAATAATATTGATGATGATGATAAAGATACCGATGGTGATGGTGATAAAAATCCGGTTGCAAATGTTCAAATTGCTCTTATTACTCAACAACCTCAACATTCTAAAAGATCTGGTTCTTCAGGACAAGGAAAGTCTATTGGTGCTCATGAAGTTAAGCACAAGACTAATGCTGATGCTCCTGAAATTGATGGTGTTACAATCTCTAACTTAGCAGATGTTAAAGGATTATTCTTTCCTTACAGACATAAGGAAATAGGATAAGAGATTGTTCTGTACTACAAAGATAAAAGGTTTGAGCAAAAGAATGCTAGGAGTGCTCTTGGATTGATAACTGAAGAATTTCCTGATCTAACAACTGAAGAAGCAGTTGTGCAACAGAAGGAGTTAATGGCTCAAATTGAAGCTGAAGAAAACACCTCTAAAGGAAGAGAAAAAAGAGGTGGAAGAGCTACAAGAGCTAGAGGAATAAGAGAAAGAGGAAGAATTTCTAATTCAAGTCAAGTGTCTGTGGCAGAAAACAAGAGGGAAGATTCATGATTTATCTACAGGGTATGCTCCTCTCAGCAAGAAGGATAAAAGATGGAAAGATGTTTATTCATTTATGAAAAGATATCTTCGATATATTATTTATTTTGGTATTTGTACGATTAAACATAAAATTAAGTACACGTAGATCCTCCCCATTAGGACATGAATTTAATTGATCCAAATCAAAGTTAAAAAGTCAAACTAGCAAAATCATGTCTTTTAAATAGATAAAAGAGATATTCCATTTTTGTAAAATATCAAAACTATATCTTAATGGAATATATCTCTAAGGCAACAAGCTCGAATAAGGAATATATCAGAAATATTCTTTAGAGGTTTCGTGCTATATCAAAATTATTTAACTCTTCACTCCAAATATATCTCTACATATATCAAAAGAGTTTTTATTCAAGGTTTATTATTATTCATGGTTGGAATATTAATATCCAGTTCTGTAAATCATTTATGTATACTTACAATAATTTTCTCCTGGTTCGTAAAATCAGCATTTCTCAAAAAAAATTATTCAAAAATACTAAAACACATTTCCTATTATCTAAATATATTTTATATATTAGTAAATATATTTTAAGTATTTATTCAAGTCAAAACTTTGATCAAAAGATCATCTCCATCATTTCAAGACCAATAATATTTTCACTCGGAAGAAAGGTTGACAAGAACAGTTTTATTTTTAGATAAAATACTTCCACATTCTAGAATGACTTGAAATTTGGTATGGATCATTTAAATCGTATTTCTAAGTATGGTAAAAATTTCGTAATATTCAGAGAATTTTTGTCCAGGCACAAAAATCGAGGTAGTTGGTCCCACAGTGGACCACGTTTGACCTAGTTACCATTTACTAAAGTTTACCAAAACTTGCAGGACATCATTTTATATTATTTAAGTAATTATCATATTTTTTTATGGTATTTATTTAGGAGTTTTTAAGGTGGTCATATTTAATGGTGTTTAATTCTTAATTAAGTGATTAAACAATGATTAAAAGAAAAGGAAAATATATAATTATTCAAATATATTACCTGAGATTTTGAACCCATAAAGTTGTTTGTCTCATATGGCAAGTTGCAAAGAAACTCACTTTGCTTTCCATGTCATCAATCCAAGTGACATACACCATCCACCATCCATTTTCCTCAAATCTCCACCATTCAATCCACCCAGCTTCTCCTATAAATAAACCCCCACCCCAACCCATTTTCTTCAAGCTAAAGACCCACAAAGTTTCTGGGATTTTTTCAAGAAGTGCTTCTCATCATCTCTTTCAAATTCTATACGCACACTTCTTCTCAAAAACCTTCTCTCTCTTCTATATACTTACATATATACAAGGTTTTTGAAACCCAAGCTTAGCTTCACCCAACCAAGCTTTATCCCACCAAGTGAGCTCATCCATTACCACCTCCCGGCATCTTGAAGGGCTTCCCAAGTTCGACCAAAGTGCCAAAATACGGCCGAACCTCCGGTGAATTTTTCCGGCGAACTTTTCTGATCGTTCTTCAAAAGTGGTAACTTTTAGCTTCTTATTTGAGTTCTTTTTATTTGAGCTTTGTACTTAATTTCTATACTTAATCTTAAGCTCTAATACAAGGTCTCTTATAAAGAAAGTTCTCAAGGGTAAAAGAGAACTAAGATTCGAACTCGGAATTCGAATAAGTACTTGATCTTCAAAAAATCATTTCATCAAGAAGATCTATAAAGATAAGTACTTAATCTAAGAGTGAGATTTAAATTTGACACAAGTTCACGAGTTAGCCAATTACTTTCACGCTCTTTATTTGGATCTTGGCTAACACATATCGTGTATATAAATAATTACGAGACATATCGTATAAGCCCCTTCTAACATCTTTCAGTGTTCTGTGGGGTTCTTATTCGATATATATAAACTACTCGTAATTATTCGTCTAAACTTCAAAAGCACGATCTTACGCCAATTACTTGCACTTCTCTTATTTGGATCTTGGCTATGAATCATAAAACCTATACAAGTGCTTGAAGTTAAAAGTATACTTTGACCACATAAGTGTCAAAACATAAGTATACTAAAATCCTTAATCCTACGAGCGTAAAGGATAAGTTACAATTCCGAAATTGTAACAAAATTATTCTTCGATTTATAAATACGTAATCGAAAGAAGAAGAATACTAAAGAAGTCATAAGCTATAAGTGCTTTATATAAAATGACTTCTCATATTACCCCACAACTTCATTTTAAATCTATAAAGGAGTAATTATAAAAATACTTGGACCACCATTTATTATCTTAAGTCAAGTATTCTTATTTAGTTTTCATATTCTTATTTGAATATTATACTATTTTTAGGCTAGTACAGTAACATACTAGTTCAAACCATATTTTCTATACTTGGTTTGTTTCGTGGATTGTCTTATTAGTTTTGTAGTGAGATGAAGTAACGTGAGGTGATTCTTGTTTAAGACCCAAGTCCTAGACGTACTAACGGGGACTTAGTAGTCTCCACATCGTGAAGAAGAGGAAAGACCCAAGCCCGGATCAGTAAGATCCAAGATCGCCAAAAGCTAAGGAAGCCAAATTCACACAAATGCTCTACAACAACTTTAAAGAAATAGCGAGG